>NW_010356662.1:4881-36154 GCF_000414095.1 Morus notabilis | reverse complement strand
AAAAAAAAAATAAAAATAAACAATATGTAAATTAATGATCTACACGTAACATTTGAATACCAAAAATTAGTTCTCAAACATCAGTAGTAAGTTAAAGAATAAGATGTTCTAGCTATTACATCATCAGGAAGGGGGTCATCACAAACATGACTAAGGAGCAAAAATTGAACCAAACTTAGGATATACTCTAAGCTAAATTCTGAACTGAAGATAAAACAATAATAAACTTTGTTTGCACAGTTTGGAATTGAAGAAAAAACATCAACGGTAACTTTAATCGAGACCAAGGGTCACGATGGAGATGACCAAAGAGCAAAAATTGTACCAAACTTAGGGCATACTCATAGTTAAATTTTGAAATGAAGATAAAACAATAATAACCCTTGTTTGTACATATCCACGTATATGCAAATCGACACAAGTAAACGAAAAATTCAGAAAAGAAGAAAAAGAAATCACGGTAATTTTAATCATGACCAAAGGTCACTATAGAAAAGACTAAAGAGCAAAAATTGCTACCAAACTTAGGGCATATGCTAAGTTAAATTTGGAAATGAATATAAAACAGTAATAAACCCTGTTTGTACAGATCCACGCATATGCAAATCACCACAAGTAGGCTTAAAGTTCACAAATGAAGAAAAAACAACCAGGTAACTTTAATCGTGACCAACGGGTACTATGGAAATGAGCATAATCCACGCAAACCTACCAAACACTGGGTTATATGTAACAAACTGTAACCCATAAGACAACCATACCCAGCAAGTCTTATTGATAAAAAAATAACAACAATACCAGTCCGTATTATTTAATCCATTGTATTAGACAATCACAACACATGCATTACAATGAACATAACTAAAAGTAAATTTGGAGGAAGAATAACGTTTTCTTCTATATCATTTTGAGAGTAACACAACACATATATATACACAAAGGCCTCCTCAACAGAAAAAGGAAAGTAATCTACGGAAGAAAAGGAAACTAGAAACTAACATCCCTAAAAATCTGCTATACACCATGATCCCGTTTAACTTCCCAAAATAATCGGGAAATATAATAAGTCAATCATTCCTAATATGGAATTATTGATATTGGGTAATAACCAAATATTCCTACACTCCCCCTCAAGCTGGAATGTAAATATTTGTCATTCCTAGCTTGTTCACCAAGTCTTCAAAATTCAGTTTGTGGAGGCTTTTTGTCAAGATATCAGCAGTCTGTTCTTGGTTGGGATGTACGTCATGCAGAAGCTCCCATTGTCAATTTTCTCTTTGATGAAATGACGGTCCACCTCAACGTGTTTCGTTCGATCGTGATGAACTGGATTGTAGGCAATGCTGACAGCTGCCTTATTGTCACAATAGAGCTTTATGGGAGAACTAATGGAGATCTTTAGTTCTTCCAGTAGTCGTCCAAGCCAAATTCCCTCACATAATGACCGAAACTCTGCCTCCGCACTGCTCCTTGCTACCACGGGTTGCTTTTTGCTTCTCCATGTCACTAAGTTGCCCCAAACATAAGTACAATACCCTAATGTTGATCTTCTTCACCCGCCCAGTCAGCATCAGTATAGACTTCCACAGCCTTATGATCTCCCTTTCTGAAGAACAATACCCTTCCAAGAGTATTTTTCAAATATCTCAGGATCCTAAAAACTGCCTCGAGGTGTCTTTCTTTGGGTGAATGCATAAATTGACTAACAACACTCACCGGAAAGGCTATATCTGGACGGGTATGTGACAGATAGATAAGCTTGCCTACTAGTCGTTGATATTGCTCTTGATCAATCTCCTTCCTGCCTTCAAGTCTAAGCTTGGCATCAGGCTCCATAGGTGTCTCGGCTGGCTTGCAACCCAACATGCCTGTATCTTGAAGAAGGTCAAGAATATACTTCCTCTGAGAAACAACAATTCCAGAACTGCTCCTGGCAACTTCCATGCCCAAGAAATACTTGAGAGTACCTAGATCCTTTAACTCAAATTTGCTAGCGAGATACCTTTTTAATGATTCCAGCTTGGGTTGGTTATCTCCTGTAACAATTATATCATCTACATACACTATAAGAATTGCTCTTTTACCATCCTTAGAGTGTTTGTAGAAGATAGTGTGGTCGGATTGTGCTTGTGTAAAACCTCGTTCCTTCACAGCTTGAGTGAACTTCTCAAACCACTCCCTCGGAGACTGCTTCAAGCCATACAGTGATCTTTTCAGCTTACACACTAGTTTTCCTTTCTTCTCAAACCCTGGAGGTGGATCCATATACATTTCTTCATGCAAATCACCATTTAGAAAAGTATTTTTTACATCCAGCTGCTGAAGTGGCCAATCAAGATTTGCAGCCAGAGATAAGAGTACCTTTACAGAGTTGAGTTTGGCTATGGGGGCAAACGTTTCCTTGTAGTCTATACCATATGCTTGAGTGTAAAGCCTTTGACAACCAGCCTTGCTTTGTATCGGTTGACACTACCATCTGCATTAAACTTGACTGTAAATACCCACTTGCATCCCACGGTTTTTTTCTTGCTATGCAACTCCACAATCTCCCACGTACCGATTTTTTCCAAGGCTCCCATTTCTTCCTGAACTGCTAATCTCCACTTTGGATCTGCAAGAGCCTCCTTAATATCTCTTGGTATCTTAACATTTGTTAGAGCCGTAGTGAAGGCTGAAAAGTTGGGAGACAATTTCTCATATGAGATAAATTTTGAAATTGGATGATGTGTGCATGATCTTGTCCTTTCCTGAGAGCAATAGGCTAATTCATATCTGAAGTGTTGCTCAAGTCTACATCAACAGAACTACTAGTAGACTCGGAACCTTGGAGGGGGACTGGTTCAGACTTCTGACATTGCTGGGCATCAGGCTTGCTACTACCTTGAGAACGATTCCTGCGTGAATAAACAAGCAGCTGGGGTTTTTTGGAGTTATGATAGTTATCTTCCCCTATTTCCAATACTTTTCCTTGGTCAAGTTGTGGCATAATAGGCATAATAGGCTCAGTAGGCATAATAGGCTCAGTAGGCTCGGGTAGACTAGGTAAAGTAGGTGGTGGCAAGGGCATATATGTTTGCTGATCAAATTATTCCCAAGATCCATCTTCTTGTAGAGTCTCCCCCTGAAGATGGGACATAGGGAAATACGGTTGAGTTTCATGAAAGGTAACATCCATTGACATATACATACGACGAAAGGAAGGTGAGTAGCATTTATACCCATGCTGTGTGGAAGAGTACCCAATGAAAACACACTTGGTTGCTTTTGGATTAAGTTTTGAACGATGTTGAGAGTGAATATGAACAAATGTTGTGCAACCGAAGATTTTAAGGGGAACCGAGGAAAAAGATCAAAACATTGGGTAGGTTTGTAGAAGAACAGACATAGGGGTTTGGAATTGGAGAATCTTTGATGGCATACGATTTATAAGATGATAGGCTGTTAAGATGGCTTCTCCCTAGAGATATTTTGGAACATGCATTGTGAACATTAAGGCTCTAGCAACTTTAAGTAGATGACGATTTTTTCTTTCTGCTACACCATTTTACTGTGGTGTATCAGTGCAAGAACTCTGATGAATGATACCATTAGTTGCTAGATAATCACTTAAGATAGATTTATAATACTTTGTTCCATTGTCGGTCCTCAAGACTTTAATTGAGGTTTGGAATTGATTTTTTATCATTGAGTGAAAATTTTAGAAGATTCTTGAAACCTCAGTTTTTTCTTTAAAAAGATAGACCCAACATACTCTGGTATGATCATCGATAAACGTAATGAACCATCTAGTTCCCGTGACATTTTTTACACGGGAGGGCCCCCAAAGATCATTATGAATTAAGGTGAATGGATGAGACTCTATGTATGGTTTGGCTGGATATGATGTACGTGTGTGTTTGGCCAATTGACAAATATCACAATGAAAGGAACTGGGATTTTTATTGATGAATAAATTTGGAAACAAACATTTGAGATAATGAAAATTGGGGTGGCCTAACCTACGATGCCACATCATTACATCTTTATTGGAAGCAGAAGAAATATTCTCGACTATTGTAGCTTGTTTATCCACGGTTTTATCATTCTTAAGTCGTAGAGTCTGCCATTCTGCTTAGCAATGCCAATCATCTTCTCTGATCCCTGCTCCTGTATTTGACAAGAAGTAACAGAAATATTAGCAGTACAATTAAGGTCTTGAGTGAGCTTGCTAATAGACACCAGATTGCATGCTAATTTTGGGACATGGAGTACAGAATGAAGCACAAGTGTGTCGGATAAGCGGATAGATCCTTTTCCAGCAACAGAAGAGAAGGTTCCATATGCTAGTTTTACTTTTGAGCTCCCATGGCATGGAGTATAGGAGTAAAAAAGAGATTGGTTACCTGTCATGTGATCGGACGCGCCAGAGTCAAATATCCAAAGAATTTGATTTTCTACATGAAGGGCAGTACCTTGATGAGCAAAACTGTTTGTTGCTGTGCTAGGATTAGTCATGGTTTGCTGACTCAGAAGCTTGAACAGTTGTTCGAATTGGTTTTTGTTTAAGAAGACTCCAGTTGACTCACTGTTGCTGTTGTTGGTGTCCTCTGATTTTTCCTCTGTAGCAACTTGAAACCCCTTGCCTTGAGGCTGTTTCCTTGGCTTTGCATCAGCAGGTCTTCCATGGAGGTCCCAACATCGTTCTTGGGTATGGCCAAGTTTGTTACAATGAGAGCATCGTGGGCGCTAAGTCGACTTTTGATCACCATATGGTCTGTTAACCGTACTTTTCGTGATAATAGCAGTGTTCTCAGCAGGTTTTTCACCTATAGAGACCACAGATGAGTCATTTTTTCCCCAAGCATCACTCGGTGTCTGCTCTCTTCACGACGTACTTCTGCAAAAACTTCATCAATGGAAGGTAGTGGTCTCCGGCCTAGAATTCGTCCTCGTACCTCATCAAGTTCTTTGTTTAGCCCAGCCAGAAAATCATACAACCATTCCTTTTCTAAATGTCTTTTAAACTTGACGTCGCCTTCAAGATCACCTCAGTCCGCTTCATAGTGCATATCCAATTCTTGCCATAGGGTCTGCAACATATTGTAATATTCGGTGATATCCAAATTTCCTTGCCGAATATCCTTGAGTTTACTCTTTATCTCGAAAACCTGTGAGGCATTTTTTAGATCCGAATAATTCTCTCTGACAGCATCCCATGTGGCCTTGACAGTGCGTAGAAATAAATAGGTGCAGCTGATATGTGGCTCCATTGAGTTAATCAGCCATGCCATAACAATGGAATTATTGAGTTCCCAATTTCCATAGGTCGGATTCGTCGTATCAGGACGCCAAACCTCACCTGTGATGTAGCCAATTTTTCCTCTCCCTCGGATCACCATCAAGACCGATTGGGACCACTGGAGGAAATTCTTGCCGTTTAACTTGTGATTCATGATTTGCAGTGACGATACTTCTCCAAAGGACTGCGCAACCACGGACGATGTGACTGGGTCGGATGTGGTAGATGATGACACATCCTTAACAGAACTGGTTGTCTCCTTCTCTGAACTCATTGTCGTGAGAACCACGGTCAAGACGATGAAGACGAGAAGACAAAAAAAAAATTTTAAGAGTATGGCTCTGATACCATAAAAGTAAATTTGGAAGAAGAATAACGTTTTCTTCTATATCATTTTGAGAGTAATACAACACATATATATATATACAAAGGCCTCCTTAACAGAAAAAGGGAAACTAGTTTACGGAAGAAAAGGAAACTAGAAACTAACATCCCTAAAACTCTGCTATACACCATAATCTCGTTTAACTTCCCAAAGTAATCGGGAAATATAATAAGTCAATCATTCCTAATATGGAATGATTGATATTGGGTAATAACTGAATATTCCTACAATAACTTTCAAAAACCCATATGGAAAGAAAGATAACAACAACTAGTTTAGGGTTTTTACCTCTTCTTCAGCATCTGTCATTACTGGGGCCTTTTCATGTTGGCCTTTTGGCCATCTCCTTTTCCTTTTCCTTTTTCTTTTTTCTCTGGGGCCTTTTCTTTCGGCGTTTCTTTCTCCGGAGGATTTTTTTCGGGCATATTCACCAATCTCTTTGATCTCCTCATTCCATGGGTTTCTGCGATTTCTTCCGTCCGAGATGACTTCAGTCTTGTTTTACCTATTTCTTGATAAAAATCACAGATTTAAATGTTAAAGAGGTGAATTTTTTGGGTGGTTTTCTACTAATTAAACGGTGGGTTTTCCCCTTTTCTTCTTCTCCGCCTTTCTTGGTTCTTATCTCTCAGAATATCAACGGGAAGAGACGATTTTCAAGGGTTCATGGGAGAATGATTGAAGACGGTTCGGTTTCTCTCTCAGATGTTCTCTCTCTTTTTATAATTTTGAATTTTGAAATACATTACTCTTTAGAATTGTCGGGCCCACAATAAAAGAACCGGGAAAGGATAAGAGTATTTCTGGTAATGCATAAACATTAGTGACTCGTGTGACACAGTCTGCATGCCAAAAATAAAAGTTTAAAAAAACAGTGCTATTTGTAAGATAATTATTCGAGTTTGTTCTATTTTTTGTAAATAACCCTTTTATTGAAGACTCGGGCTGCCCCAGACCCTCAAAAGCCCAAACATAAATTTTGATAGAATAGTGGACTAAAAATCCTCGCCAAGAAAACCTAGAACAATTAAACTTAGAGAGTTGTTTTGGTGGCAAAGAGCAAATACATGTTCTATTAGAGGTTCTTTTTCAAATTGCTGGTCAAGTTTTTAAATGCGTCATTGTCAACTCATTTTTAACTTTTTCAAACATACCTATTCATTTTTCAAACATAATTACAAGAATACCATTCTTCCTATCTAACTCCCAAACCACGTTCACTCCCTTTTTTGGCAGTCAATATTCGGCCAAGTGGGTTGACATAGGATTTAAATTTGTGCCCTCTGTAAAATTCGTAAGTTATACGTATACATACACTCGAGCCTTAATGAGACTAAGTAGCACATAATAAATTTACTACAATTCTTGTTTTTTCCCCTCTCCGTGACTCTTTTTATTATTTATTTATTATTAGTATTATTTATTTTACTGTCATTCCATTTGCCTATGACAGCATGTATCTTTCTCGATGAAATTTTTTCTTCTTTTTTTTCCCTAATATTTTAATTCATACAATAAAACAACATAGGCACGTTATATTTTGTATATGATTTTCAATTAGCTTCCTATTATTTATATTGTAATAAGTATATATCTTATACGTTATTGTTATTGTTTGCAATTGTGTTGACTCTTTTTCATTCTCTTCTTATACGTAATCATGAATTTAGTTATCTTATCTTTATCTTACAAATAAGAGAAAATGAGGTAAATATCTTTAGATTTTAAAAGGAAATACCACATATTTTAAGTTTGGATTGACATATGTCAATATACATAAATTATTACAGAGAATACCACATCCATGTCATCACACTATGTTTGTAATACTAAATATAACCTTAGAATATTGGTCGGTATCCAACGACGATACCACCTGAATACCTAATGGTTACCGATCGATATTTGCTGATTACTGCCGTCACCGACAACAATGGTGATACCTAATCGGTATCATCTTACATGATGATCGGTATTTGCCTGAATCCTAAATAGTATCCATCCCGAATACCGAACATATACCAATCTGTATCTACCAGTATTCACTGTTACTAACGGTGGTGGCGCTGCTGAAATACTAAAAAAACACCAAAAATAATAAAATACATCAAAATCACTAAAAATTCTTGAAAATCACAAAATTACTCTCTCTTTGGAAAATCTCTCTTTCCCTCTCCTCCCTCGAGAACATCAACTATGGTGACGACAAACAAATGATAATCTCTGTACGTTCTCTCTTCCAGCGAAACCATTGGTATCTAACCACAATACTGTTGGCATTTGGCAGTAATACCACCATAACAAACTAGATTTTATTACTAAAATACTCAAATAACCACCATAATTTACCAAAATCTCAAAATCACACACAACAAAAAGAAAGAAAAACACAAACATCACTCACGGTCACGAAAATAGAAATGCATAAAATAAGTGAAAACAATGGACGCGTTTGGAACTTGTTTGAAAATAATTTTGTGTTTTGTATGAAAATGAAAACGTTTTCAATCTCAGACATAAATCATTTTTAAAAATGCATTTGCTAGTTTTATCAAGAGATTATTTTCAGTATAAAACAACTCATTAATGTCTCTCTTTCTCTCTCTCTGCTTGAGAAAAGAGAAAACGAAAACAAAAAATGAAAAACGACTAAAAATTATTTTTCATTTCTCTCTCATTTTACACTAAACTAAAAAATCATTTTCATTTATGTTTTTTATTTTTATTACGACAAACGCCATTTTAAAAATATTTTTATTTATTCTTTCTCAAAAAACATGATTAATTCCAAACACGACCGATATATTCCCCTCATTGGCAAGTATACATAAGGATACCAAAAAGTATCCTAGCCGATATCTACAGGAAAATCACCGTTATTGGCAGCAATACAACATCACCATTGCCAGTGTATCCAACAAAATCACAAAATACAAACAACACCACAAAATCTTCAAATAATAAAGAATAACATAGAATCACAAAATCCACAAATGGCAAGAACCAAAAGATAAGGAGGAAGTTTCCGACTTGCGTAATCGTACGGTTTCGTGACTTTTATGCCTAAGTGATGGCATTGTGATCTGTTTGGCGAGGCAAAGACGATGGTTTATCGTTGAAGGAGGTTGATATACGGGAACGGTGCTCTCCTTGGCGCCGATCGGCTTTGATTTTGTCGCATAATCTCGCCGGTGAGAAGGAAGATGGCCGGCAACAGTGAGAGGTAAAAGAGAAGAGAGAGAGAAAGCGTTGACAGGGGCTGTGATGTTTGAACGAAAATCTCTAGTGCTCTCCAAGGCACAGATCAACATTGATTTGATGGGAAAATCTCGCTGGTGAGAAGAAAGATGGTCGGCAACAGTGAGAGGGAAAAGGGAAAAGAGAAGAGAAAGAGAGAGGTGAAACAAACGAATGACTGGTACACTTCACCGATTTGAGCTTTCAATTTTAAATTTCTACAGTTAAAAATTCTCAGAAAATATTACATCTAACTTTTTTTACTACAGTTAAAAATTTTCGAATAATATCACATCTCAACTCAAATTGAAAATTTGAATCTGCTCGGAACCCATCAAATGGAAAACAACCCTAATTAAAATGAAGATATTTTAGGCTTTTTATCCCAAACTTTGTTCTGCCACATGGCAAACAAACTGACAGTATTCCCTCTCATGGTATATGTCGATTCAGATCTGTTTTCCATGGCATTCCCCTTAAATTTCTCAATACCCTTTAAATAGAACCCCTTTTGATGTTTGGGTCTCAAGATTGGCTCATTGATTTCTATCTCTTTCGAATAAAATAAGTCAAAGGCCCAACATATATATTATCAAAATTACCTCTAATGGTCAAACAGTAATCTATAAGATTACCCTTAGGAAATTACTAGATGACCCCGGGAGGCAATCTTTGGTCATCGGCGCCAGCCGCAGGACGCTGGTCACTGGCCGCTGGTTGACAGTCATCGGCCACCGGCTGCTGGTCATAATCTGTTAGATTATATTTGTATTTTCAACTAAAAATAAGATGTTGTCTCCAGCTTCGGCATCGGTAGCAGGCGCTGACCGTCAGTCATAATCTGCCATATTATTTTTCTTATTTCAACTAAAAAATGACAGGTTGTTTCTGACACTAGCGTTGGTCGCCAATCATAATCTGGCAGATTATGCTTCATAATATGCCATATTATTTTTATATTTTTAGCCGAAAATGAAATGTCCCTGGCTCCGACATCTGTCACCGATTATGGATTCATAATTTGACATATTAGTTCATAATCTCCCAAATTATTTCTATTTTCAACAACAACCAAAAAAGGTTGTCCCTAACTCCACCGTTGATTGTCTGCGCTGATCATAATCTACAATATTATACTTTATAATCTGCCATATATTTTTCTTTCTTCAACTAAAAAATGACATATCGTCTTTGGCGTTGGTCGCCGACACTAGCTACCTATCATAATTTGCGAGATTATATTTCATAACCTGTTAGATTATGTTATATAATATGCAAGATTATTTTTCTTTTTTCAATTAAAAATGACAAGTTGCCTTTGGCGTTGGTCACTAGTCCCGAAACCTAACAGATTACTCCACCGGTCATAATTTGACAGATTATCTTCATAAGCTGTGTGATTATTTTTATTTTTTAAAAATGAGAGATTTTCCATAATATTTTACTTCTTTCAACCAATATCACTATGTTAACAATTAAATCACACATCATCATATCCAACCAAAAAAATCACAAAAGTCCTAAACGAAAAAAAAAATTTCCGCAAAGTCATCGGCACGAACAACGTCAATAGCGGATGAATGTTCTCCTAACATATCTAACAAATTGTTTGCTGACAAACTGGTTGAAAAACTGATTAATATCGTGGAGCACTGGTTTGCTAAAAAAAAAAGAAATTAATCAGAATCGAAAAGTAACGTTGACAATATATCGGATATCTCAATTTTTCCTTTTTCTGTGTTGATGGATTTCAAAATTTTATCTCTTGTTCTGGCATATTGAAGAGCCACCAGAGAAGCTGCAGGTGATGAGGACAAATTTTTCATCTCAAAACAATTAGGATGATTCAATTTTGAGATGGGGGACCCTTAACGTCTTGCCAAAATTTTCTTTTATTTTTGTCATTTTGCTTGTTTCGTGAAGCCTACAAGTGGAGTGTACTTTGTTTCTTGCCTTTTTATACCTCTACACTTGGTTTTTTGCTTACAACAAAGAGAAATTAAGGGTCTGTTTAGAGCATATATTAAACTGAGTGATTCTAATTTATTGGTCAGACTTGTGTAAAAAATAAAATTTTTAAATTTAAACTCTTTGTAAGATAAAAAATAATATAGCATAACCTAAATTATAGTTTAAATATACTTACTAAACAAGCCCCAAATATTTCTCTAATTTTTTTAATTAAAAACAAATGGAGGAGAAATATTAAATACAACAATAGGTCAATTCTTTTGCCGGCCTCGTTCACTTCGCAGATTCGAGTTTTTAATTCGAGCTGAAATGTGATATTTTTTGAGAGCTTTTCACTGTAGCAGAAAATTTTGATGTGACATTTTCTGAGAGCTTTTTACTATAGAAATATAAAATTGAAAACTTAAATCGGTAAAATGACATCTTCTCACCTTCTCGCCAAACTTTTTTTTTTTTTGGCTGGATTTCAACTCTCCCTTCTTCTTTGTTGCTGGATTTCAAAATAATAATTTTCATTAGGGATGATATCTCCCAAGAATCTAGAAAAAAAAATTGGGTACAGATCAATTAATGAAAGTTGGTCCAGGCAACTCATGACTACTAACTTTAAACAAAAACCACAACTATTGCAGAGTGGAAAACAAAATAAGAAATTAGGTGTCTAAAATTGAATGAAGAGTGATATGGAGGGGTTTTTAATTAATCGTGTGTTAGATTCATATAGACCTAGTGATAAAGGTCAAAAGAAAAAAAAAAAAGTCAGAACATTCAAATTAAGTAGGAAAAAGAATGGGAAAAAAAAAACAAAAAATAAAATAAATATGATTCACAGGTAATGGGAAAACAGAAGGTTCGTAAGGACTAGGGGTGTTGTGGGGCTCGGTACCAAATACTCAACCCAAATCCAAAAGTGCACAAAACTAAAACTGATAAGGTACATGACCACATCTCATTATTAAATTATAACAAATAAAGAAAATTGATGTACACTTAGAATTGACTTTTATTTTTTATTAATATTTTATTGACTAATATATAGTCATTTGACTAAAAAAAAATTAATTAAGATAAGTAGTAAAAATTTAAACTTATGCATTCTGAGAAATATTTGTCTCCGCTTTCAATTTAATGTGATTTTAACTAGATCTAACGATCAGAAACTAACTATATCGGTAGACTAACCTACCAGAGAAAGTCTCTATATATAAACATTAAAAAGAATATAAAGCTGCAACGAATTGAACTCTTGAAATCATAGATATTTATTACTCGAGATATAAACTAAAACAGATACACTAAATGCTTTTCTAAAAAAAACAAAACAAAACAAAAAAACAAAAAAACAAAAAGCAAGCAGACACGGAAGGTTCATAAGGAGTGGCGATAAAGGTCACCAAAGAATTTTGAAATTGAACTCCTATATTTATTACTCAAAGAATTTGAATCATTCACTAATATAAGAGTTACTTTCACATATAACTTTTTTCTCTCTTTAAAATTAGTCTTTATAATCAATTTTGTTTTATAAATAGTCTTTAAACTCAATAAGTATCTCATAAATAGTCATTTTATTAAATTTTAGATAAAAACTGTTAACTTTATATATAAATGGTTGTTGAACTATATTCTCTCTATAAAAATAGAGCCTTTGTTAAAAGTTGGCGCTAAATTTGAT
The DNA here is from genome assembly GCF_000414095.1 of Morus notabilis. Taxonomy (NCBI): domain Eukaryota; kingdom Viridiplantae; phylum Streptophyta; class Magnoliopsida; order Rosales; family Moraceae; genus Morus; species Morus notabilis. The sequence continues at coordinate 23,608 of NW_010356662.1, read as the reverse complement.
TCCTTAACCTAAAAGAAAAAATGACAAAATTAGTCAGTTTCTCAACAAATAGATATAAAAAAAATTAGGGAGAAAGAGAGAAATAGGCAAAGACTTGAGATGAATTAAAATTAATAGACCAATAGTTTACATAAGTTAATAAATAGACTAAATTACTATTTTTATCCATAATTTGTCTGGTTATGAACCATAACTTGACAAGTTATTGTCCATAATTCACGGTTTTTGTCCATAACTTGTCTGACTATGAACCATAACTTGACAAGTTTGTCCATAACTTATCTGATTATGAACCATAACTTGACAAGTTATGGCCTATTAATTTCTATGACTAAAAATTGGCCTATATACTTTCTTAAACTTTTCATATTAGCCTATTTTCTACTATTTTTGAAAAAATTAAGTATTATAAGTTTTACCAAGCGTAGTCTCTAAACTAAAAACAAAAGGTGATTCTATAAATACTCATTAAATTTTTAAATAGTCTAAAATAAACAATAAAATTTATCATTTTTGGTGATGGTAAAAGATTGTTATAAAATAATCATGGGATGCACTTTGTTGTATTATGGATTGTTGTTTGCACTTAATTACTTTTACACGTTTTTCGGGGAACTTTTTTCTCTTAATTTAGTGTTGAAAGATTCTAACGATGCGCAATATGAATACTGTCTTCTTAGTTAAATTTTGAATGTGTTGGGTTTCAACGTTTTGTTTTGTTTCGAATTAAATTTGTTTGTAATTTTATTTTTTATAGAAATTTGTTTTTTACGAATAAAATAGTAAAAAAAAATAAAGTGACAGATTAGGAGATTCTACAATGCAAAAGATAATTATAAAAGTAGACGTTTCTAAAATTATTATTAACATATATGATAATATGGGAACATTTATGAATATAATCACTTAAAAAAATTATCAAAGTTACATATGTGAATAAATAGATAAAAAAGAGTTAAATAAATGTAGCTAAAAAATCAATTTTAGTATTTTTTTTATTTTAGGAACTATATTCAGTACAACTTCTCATATTTAATGTTTTCTATTTATTTATTTAAAAAATGACTAATTTTAGCATTTTTTTAGTTTAGATATTAAATTTAGTATAACTTTTAATATATAGACTATTTCTAAAGAGAAAAAATAATTTAGAGACCTTCAATTAGATAAAATTAACAGTTAACGATTCATGAGATAAAATTGACTATAAAGACTAATTCTAAAGAGAAAAAAAGTTTAGGGACTATTCATGAGTTTAACTCTTAATATAATTATTACATATAGATCAATCCTCCTGCATAAATATTTCTCAGTTAGAGTTAGGTTTGTAATTTTGTCCCCTTCTCTAGTTAAGTCCTTATCCTCAAGTACCATTTATTCTCAAATGAACATATATTTATGATCTTATTCTAAATTAAGTGCTTTTACTATTCAAAACTCGAAGCAAAACTTAAGAGAACTCTTTTTTTTTTTATTTCATTATGAAGAAATAGATTTCATTTTGTAAATTAATATTTCTAGCGATTTACTTCATTATGTCCTCAACACACAAAGAATGAGATTTAATTGCATGAGAATCTTTGTTGAGTAAATCAAAAACATAACAAGAGTCTATTAATGACTTAAAATTGAGATCATTTTATATATAATAATTACTTTGATTAATTTTGAATACTTTGTGCACAAAGGGATTGAATCCTATATGATCGCATTATATAAAGTACCTTCATTATAATGACATGACTCTTCATTAACATTCCAAATAAGGCTATCTCATTTATAATGTAACGAACCATACTAGTATGAATCAATTAAAGATCCTAATTTTAAATATATATAACGGACAATTTAAATTATTATCTTCAAATATTATCATCTCGTATATAATATTTACATATAATATTTGAAGTCACATAAATAATCAATGAACCCTTCTGATATATAAAGCATCTAACATACATGCGTGTAAAATTACTATGGATAATTTAAATTGTTATATTTAAATATTATCCTCTCATAACATTTATATATAATATTTAAAGTCATATAAATAATAAAAGAATTTTTATGATATTTATAAGGCATAAAACACAATGCATAAAAATAAATAATGAAAAACTACTTTATTTAATCACATAGCAATATCATATTTATAAAGCATCAAACACAAATGCATATAAATATATTATGAAAAACGACTCTATTTAGTCGCATAGCAATAAGGTCAAAACATCAGATACAACTATGACATTGTTCTCAATAGTAATTTGATATAATATAAAAATCAATCATCTTTGCTATCTTCTAAAGAGCGTGCTTCAAAGCCGCCACCGGCTCTCTCCTCTAACGAGTATGGCATATAGGTTCCAAGTATTTTATCCCAATGAACAAAGAATATTTGAGAAAAGTTGTACTTGCTTCCATATAATTGATGATGAACAGCATGAAATGCAGTATTATTTCTAAAAAAAATGTGGAAGACGTTCCCGCGGGGAAGCCACGATCCACAGTGATCATCGACAATCTTGATGACGGCAAAGGAGAAGAAGAAGATGGAAGCTCGTGGAGACATGCCAGATAGGCGAACCGATAAGATGCCGCCAACTGTGTCAAGGATAAACCCCTCCAAGAAATGATGATAATGAGCTGCAAACGCGTAGTTAACAATGACGCGGTGATGTTGAGAATGGATGTGCTTGTACAAAAACTTATTTTGGTGCAAGATTCTGTGCCCGAAGTATTGCCAAGTATCCCAAAACAATGCTCCAACAACAAATTGTTGTGCCAAAACAATTAGAGAAGGCTTTGGACTTGTAACGTTCCCATTGTAATTTCCTGTGGCCTACACAATGACATAGATCCATCATAAACTAGTCTCATAGATGTACAGATCAAGATATATAAAACAATATGACATATTGATAATACAATGATTAGTAAAAGAAAAAAAAATAGCAATATGGATTAGCAAGAAATCACATCAGGAGAGGAGGGGCTGTAAAAGAGTAACTAAAATTAATGCAGGATATTATGAACAAGGACAATTTTGAAACAATGCAAAACCTTGTGGTTATGACCAAATCTTCTTTTTTATTTTTAGGGGGGGCTTTTTTATAGTTATGTGCAAACCTTTAGCAGAAGGCATGTTACAACAACTTCAAAGGTTTGATAAAGAAGAACCCCTTTGACGACGGTTCGTCTAGACACTAAGTTTTTCTCTTCCTCGTCAATCTTCAAGTGTAATCGGTACTTCTCAAACAAACCCAAAAGAACATAAATCCCAGAACAAACCCAATACAAAACGATAGGAAAAAAAGCTGCCAACATTTCATCAGAAACCTTAAAACCCATCTTCTCAAAAGACATTGATGAGTATAAATTGGATTTTTTATAAGAAGAAACCAATTCAAAAACCCAATATATAAAGAGATGCTTGTTTGCCTTGTTGGAATGAAGGTGGGAATGAGAAAATAAATTATGATAATTGAGGTGAAGGTAATCTAATATTAGCTGGCGTAAGATTACACATGTAGCCAAACGGGTTCGGCCGAAGCTCAATCATTTTAGACCGAGCCCCACTTGAGCTGGTCCGCTTAAAAACACAGGCCACCTTGAACCTCCAAGCTCGGTCAGGGCTGAGCTTCTAAGCTAAAAAAATTATTCAAAGTCCTTTTTCTTCAAAATTTTGCCTTTAAAAATTCAGGACAGCCAAGCTTTAGGGCCGGCCCCGCCTGAAATCTCTCTCCTATTTAAACTAAGAGTTCAACTCACATTTTTCACACTTTTCATTCTAAACCACAATAATCATACCACTTCCTTTCAATTTTAAGATCTAAAAATAGGGGGAAAAATCTAGCAATAATTGAAAATAATTATATAGCATGATACAAAAATAATAATAAAAAATAAAAAATACTCCAAATTGGCAAATTTTTATCAAACTTAAAACTTTTTTTTTAATTTTCATTTTTTAAAACAAAAAAAATAACGCAATATCAATATTATTTTTTCTACACCTATTAATTTGTCATCATATTCTGTCATTCGGTTTTATGTGAGGGCTCCAGGGTAGCAAGGCCTTAGAAGAAAAAATAGAAAATTTATCTTTAAGATTGTATGAATCTAGACATTTATCTCTTATTTTTAATAAATATCATTTTATTAGTATAATTATTTGACTAAACAAATTATAAATCAAAAGTAAAGATTAAAAATCCTGACTCATATATTTTTAAGAAAAATAGTAGGAAATAGGCCAATATGAAAAGCTTAAGAAAGTATATAGGCTAATTTTTAGTTATAGAAATTAATAGGTCATAACTTGTCAAGTTATGATTCATAACCAGATAAGTTATGAACAAACTTGTCAAGTTATGGTTCATAACCAGACAAGTTATGGACGAAAATAGCAATCTGGCCTATTTATTAACTTATGTAAACTATTGGCCTATTAATTTTAATTCATCTCAAGTCTTGGCCTATTTCCCTCTTTCTCCCTATTTTTAATGAGTATTTATCAAAATTACTCGTCTTGGAATTCAACTTAAGCCCACGTCATTTTGCATATAGCATTCAGGATGGACCAAATAATTTATTTATTTATTTATTTATATTTTTTGTAAATTTTTTTAGTTTTGCTGTAAATCAAAGCACACCATACAAAATTAAAGAAAAAAAAGCAAAAAAGCAAAATAAATTAAGAAAAAGTAAAAAAAAAAAAAATTTTACACAGACACTCCCTATACTTTTTAAATTTAGCAATATAGTCTTTAATCTTTTTTTTCTTGCACTCAATCCTGTCATCTTGAAATTCTTTTACATTTTTGAGTTGATTTTTTACATTTTTGAGTTAGGGTGATTTGAGTGATGATCTTGAGTTGAGTTTGAGTTATAACTTGAGTTGAAGTTGTAACTTGAGATTGTATTTGGATGTGAACATTTGAGTTATGATTTGAATTGATAATCTATTTGAATTTGTGTTTAGATGGGTCAAAACTTAAATTTGTATTTAGATAGTATTTTAATAAAAACTCAATGGTTATGAAAAATTTTAATAGGGTATATGGGTGAGATTTTATTCGTCTTTTTATTGTGAATGAATAGAAAAAAAAATCATCTCAATAGAATTAAAACGAAAAAGTTATGACATTTTTAAGAATAAAAAAAATATTGTTCATTAACTTGATTTTGAGTTTATGAACTTGAGTTGAAGGAGAAACTTGAACTCGAGTCTAACCCTAAACTCGAGTTCAAATTCAAGTTTTATAAAATAACATGAACTTAAATAAAGTTGTAACTCAAATTCAAACTTTTTCTGAGTTTCGTTGCAAAAAATAACCCTGCAATTAACACAAAATTCAAAACGGCGTTAGGGCTTTTGACAGAATTAAACACGTGATTGCCACTGGAGGGCATTTGAGGTCATTTTGCAGCCCTCACCACCTCTCAGCGTACCGCCCCTTGCCCACCTCCGGCGTTGCAGCCACCTCCAACACCCCCGAAGAGTGTTCCATCTTCATCTCCAATCGCGAACATATCTCGCAAAATGAAATTTATTTATCTCTTGCTTTCTTCTTCTCTGAAACAAAGCCAGCCTCAAATGACGCCATCAAGAGTTTTCTGAATCACCAGTAGCTCCACCTAGCACAAGAATTTGACGCAATGCTTGAATCCAAGTGGGGTTTTCCTCTTCAACAATTTAATTTGTGGTGTTGTTGTCACAGTGTTTTTTTTTTTGTTTTTGGGTCTGTCATACTCAAACTATCAAAAGCCCAAACCAAAGCTCTCAACTGAGGAAACTCAGATTCATCATTCACATGTGGGACATGAATATCATAGCAATATGATCATATTCTGATAAAACCAAGCTTCAGATTTGGGACTATTAATCTGGGTTTCTTTCTATTCTGCCAAAAAGAAATTAAAAAAAAAATGGGTTTCTTTCTTTTCGTCTAAAATTCAGACAAAGGTTTTAGCCTCCAAAAAATTCCCCTAAAGTAGAGGGCTTCTTTTTGTGTCGCCGCGTCAGAATGTCAAAAACTCTAGGCGCTCATAACTGGTTTGTTATCTATTTTGTTATGTTCTTTCGATCATCAGCATCATATTTGGTTGGTATTCAAGTTTTGATTATTATTATTATTATTATTATTATTATTATTATTATTATTATTTTGCTTGAAAAAAGAGACAGGGAGAGGGAAAGCTTCAAATTAAATTTTAAAGGCAGAGGATGTGTATCTCTTCTACTTTCTTTCTATATATATGATAATTGTGATCCTTATTTGAGTGGTCTTGATGGCTGTAAGATCTCCAGAATTCTTCTAGTTTCTTTTGTTAGTTTATTTTCAATTTAAAGAAAAAAGTCTTAAAAAAAAAAAAGAAAAAGGCTTGAAAACTTCACATCGTTTTGGATTTGGTATTAATTGCAAAGAATTTCAAGTTGAAGAGGTTGATTGTCAGAAAAAAAAAGATTAAAGATTAAATTGTTAAATTTAAAAAGTATAGGGGGTGTCCATAAAAAAACTAAAAAAAAAAAGTGTAGCATGGATAAAGGTGAGCACGAGATGTAACCAAGTTTGACTCGTATATATATGTTTGTACAGATGTTTCAATCAAAATGTTACACTGCAGAGGAGACATTTTAAAAAAGAAAAAAAAAAGGTAAAAATAAAAACGAATCAAAAGAAAAAAAAGGTTAAATTATGTAAACATTATAAAAAGCTTTCCTTTTTTTTCTTTTTCCATTTTACTCAAATAATATGGAAGTTTCGTTAGGAGAAAGCAAAAGAAAAGGAAGAAAGTTTTTCTTTAGCTTGTTAGTAGTGTGTGAATCTTTATTGAGTGAATAAAAAGACATAACATTACAAGCATGAGTTTATTAACCACTCATGATTAAGATCATTACATATATGGTCATCACTTTGATTAAGTTTGAACATTCTATCTCCTAATAGAAATTATTAGAGATCCAAATTTAATCTTGCTCTAGTCTTATATTATCACATTGTACAAAGTACCTCCATTTCAATGATTCTTCATTGACAGTCCGGCCGTCGAGAATTTTAAACCAATAGGGGTACATACAAGAACTAAATTTATTAACTAAAATTATTGAATATTTGGATAAAATATCAAATTTTTAGTAATAATATATGAGTGAATATTATGCATACTCTAAATAATATCATATATATGAAGAATAAAATATAAATATAAACATTGAAACTAATCACCTAAAATAAAAAAAAATAAAAATATCTAAAATGTTTTATGACATCTTAGAAATTTAAATACTTTAGAAATTTTAAAATGTTTATATATCTGTTAATTGTGATTATAAAGCTAAAAATAATGTTGGATAGCAATCAAACTTTTGATGATGAAGTAACGAGAACTATGGCCAGAGGAAAGCAAGAGACAAGGAAAAAGAAAAGAAAAAAAAAGTTGAGATGGAAGAGAAAAAAGAAAAAAAGATTATAATGGTGGATGTATGTAGGTCTGTGAAAAACGGGAAAGAAATACCAAAAAGGATAAAGGAAAGAAAATAAAAAAAAAATGGATAGAGAAGAAAGAAAACAAAAAAAAAAAAAAACAAAAAAAAAAAAAAAAAAACAAGCTGAAAGAGTTCAATTAAGCCCAAATAGCTTAAATAAAAGCACAAAAACTTCAGCGTGGCCAATGCTCAAAGGGGCACAAGCCGAAAGCTGATAAATGTATAGTTTGTTTTCTTTTCTTCGGTGGGGGTCTCAACGTGCATCAGTCATTGTACTCTGGATAAGATTATTCCATTCATAATGAAAACGAGCCATACTGGTAATAAACAATTAAAGATTCCTACTTTAGTTATATGTTACGTACAATTTAAATCATTATTCTTAAATATTAATCTCTCGTATGTAATACATATATACAATATTTAAGATCACATAAACAATCAAGAGAAATTTGATGATATTTATAAAGCATCAAACATACATACATACTATGAATAATTCAGATTACTACAAGATAACACTTACATATAATGAAAAACTACTTTATTTATTTAAATAACAATAAAGTCATAACATCATATGCTTTTAGGGTATTATTCTTAATAATAGTTTGATAATGTTATCATATAACAATCACTCATTTTTGTTATCTTCTAAAGCATGTGCTTCAAAGCCTCCACCGGCTCTCTTTTCTAACGAGTAAGGCATATAGGTTCCGAGTATTTTATCCCAATGAACAAAAAATATCGTGGAGAAGTTGTACTTGCTTCCGTACAGCTGATGATGAACAGAATGAAATACGGTATTGTTTCCAAAAAGAATGTGGAAGGGAAGCCACGATCCGCAGTGATCATCGACAGCCTTAATGACAGCAAAAGAGAAGAAGAAGATGGAAGCTCGTGGAGACATGCCAGATAGACGAATCGCTAAGATGCCGCCAATTGTGTCTTGGGTAAACCCCTCCAAGAAATGATGATAATTAGCTGCAAACGGGTAGTTAACAATGACGCGGTGATGTTGAGCATGGATGTGCTTGTACAAAAACTTGTTTTGGTGCATAATTCTGTGCCCAAAGTACAGCCAAGTATCCAAAACCAACGCTGCAATCACATATTGTCGTGCCAACACAATTAGTGAAGGTTTTGGACCCACATCTACGTCCCCACTGTGATTCCCTGTGACCTACACAATAACAAGGATTTCATCGTAAATTGGTCTCCCAGTACAGATCAAAATATCTAAAACAATATAAACATAGATCTCGTTCATTTCACCGATTCGAGTTTTTAATTCTAAATTTTTACAGTAAAAAGTTCTCAGAAAATATCACATCTAACTTTTTCTGCTACAATGAAAAGCTCTCAAAAAATATCACATCTCAACTCGAATTGAAAACTCGAATCTGCGAAATGAACGAAACTAGCCATAGAGATAATACCTTTAAGTGTGGGTTATCCAGTGAAAACGATTACAGAAGGGGAAAAAAAATAGCAATATGGATTAGCAGGAAATCACATAAGAAGAAGTGGGGCTGAAAAGAGCAGCTGAAATTAATGCATGAGGTTATCCACAAGGACAACTTTGAAACAATGCAAAACCATGTGATTATTAACAGATCTTTTTATCTTTGCTCTCTTTTGTAGTTATTTCATACCTTGAACAAAAGGCATGTGACAATAACTTGAAAGGTTTGATAAAGAAGAACTCCTTTGATGACAGTTCGTCTAGAAACCAAATTTTTCTCCTCATCATCAATCTTCAAATGTAATCGGTACTTTTTAAACGAACCTAAAAGTATATAAATTCCAGAACAAACCCAATATAAAATGATAGGAACAAAAGCTGCCAACAAGTCATCAGAAACCACGAAATCCATCTTCCCAAAAGCCGTTTCCGATTAGAAACTGGATTTTTTTTTTTATATATATAATAAGAAACTAGATTCAAAAACGTAATATATAAAAAGATGTATGTTTGCGTTGTTGGAATGAAGGTGGGACGAGAAAACAAATCATTATATATATATATTTTAATAAAAGTGAATGTTTGTGGCAGTTAGGCTGATCTGGTGTGAGATTACTACGTGGCTTACGTATGTGGCTTCAAATGTGCGTCCGGATTTTGAACTGGGATTTGATGTGTTTTTGTGAACTAGAAGTGAACTAGAAAGAGATGTAAAGTAATTGATTTGTACTTAAGTAAGGCTCTGACGGATTTGGTCTGATGGGCCTTATTTTTGTGAACAGTAAAAATCAACAAATCATTTTTGTTAGTTAAAGGTTTCCTTTTTTTTCTTTTTTACTCAAATAATAATAAAGTTTTACTCAAATCAACAAATCACTTTTTGTAAGGCTCTAACGGATTTGGTCTAGTAGGCTTTGTTTCTGTGGACAATAAAAGTCGATAAATCACTTTTGCCGACTAAAATTTCCTCTTTTTTTTTCTGTCTTTTTACTCAAATAATAAGAAAGTTTCTATTGCGTAATGCAAAAGAAAAATAAGAAAGTTTCTCATTAGTAGAGTCCAAAAGAACTAATAATTGGCAAGATTTTTTTTGAGATTGGGTTCCAACAATGATTTGATACATTAAAAAAAAGAAGTAATAGCATAAATATCTATCATGGAGGGTCTGGTTCTAAATATGTTTACTATTATATAATATTACCAAATTATCTATTTGTGTTTTATAAGGCAAATAAATTACCCGGTATACCTTTATGGATTATTTTAGGCATTTTCTATGAATGGCGAGTTTTTTATTTTGTGGGTTATTTATAATGATAATATTAAGATATTTTTCTGATAATTTTAACATTTGACTTTCCTATGCAGTTCCATTTAATATTTTGTAATCAATTATTTGATTTAATCTTGATATAGTATTTTAATTAGTAGTTTCCCTCTGCTTAAAAAAAAAAAAAACAAACAAAAAAAAAACTCGTGGCTGGTATTTCTTACCATAATGGTCCGTTGCCTTGGGAAGGGAATATCATCAAAATTTTAGTTGCTTCTTGGTGCTTTATTGACAGAGATATTCAATACAAGAGGTTGTATTATGAGTTTTGATTTTCTATTTTCAATATGGTTTGTGATATCCTCTTTTTCTAATTCATTTGTTGTTGATGAATTTGTTAATGTTTGTTTATCTTTTTTTTTTAACCCCATTTTTTATCTTCCATTTTTAAAAAACTTGCTGGGTTTGATTGTTGTGTTGTTGTAAACTATTATATTCATTCTTATGAATGATATCATCAATTTTTTTTAAGGGAATAGCATAATTTCAATAAAAAGCCATTAAAGGGCTAAGATACAGGACAAAACTAGAGTCAAGAACTGGGTGCAACTCACATGACTAGACAATACAAACGCACTTCTTACTCAATAACAGAGAGAACTTCTCCAACTAGTGGCAATGTAACAGGGTTCGGCTACTTCGAAACGACTCTAGATGAATCACATCTCAATTCTAAAATGAGATACATAACTCGAACTTAAAGCGGAGGGAGACCACCCTCTAGCCAAGTCCTAACGCCGATAGATGGGGACACCATCACCGTTATTATAACATAAATAAAAGCATAAAACAGAAAAAACTCTACAAAGATCCTAGAAATCAAACTACAAAATCGAACCCCTCAACGCTAGAGGTATGTGAAACACAGTAGGAATGGCACTGGAGAAAAGCTCCTGAAACGGTGATAAAAGCATTGGAGACCCACGCGCCGCCGCCAACGAGCGGCGACTGCCACACACTCCAGACCACCTTCCTCGCCTCCCTTCCACGATCTAGTTCTCGGAGTTTCAAAGGAATTCCGTGGCGAATGCGTCCTAGGTCTAACGTAGGAGACCAGAAACTGCTTCTCAATGAACAACTCTAATTCGGTGACTATTCACACTTCCGTTGGCACGAACCCGACGCCATTGGCACTTCTGCAATCTCTCCGACGAACTTTAGGGGCCATCAGCCCGACGCATAGCTGGACCACCGACCCCATAGACCTCCTCCTCTGAGTTTGTTGCAGAGCACTTCTCTCTAGAACTCAGACGGCTAGGATTTTTATGTTTTTTTTATAATGATATCATTATTATAAAAATGAAATATCTTTTTTTGTGAGTTCATGTTTCATGTATTTTTATATTATTTGAGTTTTGAGATTTCTTACAAATTTTATATTTAGTCTGTTTCGTAATGTAACTCTTTTAAATAATGAAAATTCTTATTGTTGTGTACATTTTCATGTATCTTATGTATTACAAGTTCTTTTCAAAATGATGTTATCATTAAGTTAATGAAAACACATATTTATTTGTACATTATCATGTTTCTTCTACATTTTACTTTTGATATTCATTTTTCTTAATTACGATTGATTTATATATTGAAAACTTTTATATTCATTTTTTTTTCATAAGCATATCATCATTGTAATAGTGAAACAACTTTCTTATGAATACATGTCTCGTGGTTTGATTCTTATGTTGTTGCAAACTATTATATTAATTCTTATTTATAATGATATCATCACTACAATAATGAAACATTTTTTTATGAGTTCATGTCTCGTGTATTTTTATTGTTTTAGATTTGAGATTTCTTGCAAAAATTTATATATAGTTTGTTTTGTAATAATAGCTCTTTTAAATAATGAAAATACCTATGATTGAGTACATTTTCATGTATCTTACTTATTATAAGTTCTGTTTTAAAATGATATTATCATTAAGTTAATGAAAATGCATATTCGTTTGTACATTATCATGTTTCTTTATATTTTACTTTTGATATTTATTTTCCTAATGCCGATTGATTTATATATTGCAAACTTTCATATTCATTTTTGTTCATAAGCATATCGTCATTTTAATAATGAAACAACTTTCTTATAAGTACATATCTCATGTATTCTTATTCTTTTAGATTTTTTATAAATTTTTATATTTAGTCTGTTTCATAATGATATCTCTGTAAAAATGATGAAAATGCTTATTTTTTTATGAGTGCATTTTCAAGCTTCTTTTGTATTGTAAGTTCTGTTTCGTACACAATTAAAAATAAAAATTTCAAACGTTAAAAACAGAAATTATAATTTAAGTATACCTTCTAAATAGACTTTAATTACATTTTAAAGAAAATTTATGCGGATACAATTTAAAAGGAATCTAATGGAATTATGGAAGTCCACTTTGATATAAAACATGGAAATTTTTTTTCGAGCACTGATTACTCAAAATATACATCTCTTTTACACGCCGTCCAGTTCTACACAGAATTCTATAAAAGGCTCAATTTTCATAACGGATATCCAAAGTAAAGCCATTCAAAATCTTTTTCATCAAAACCAATAATATACTTAATAAGAATAAATTCATTTAAAACTTAACATGATGCACTCGTGACTCTGGCTTTATCTCGCATGCATCCGTTCCGAACTCTTCCATTCTAAACCTTGTTCTTACCGTTATCTGTAACATCAACATATCTCCATAAACGAATGCTTAGTAAGTACATATTTAATCTCAAAAAAAAAAAAAAAATCTCGTTATCATCACATTATTCATCATAATTCATGATATTTATGAAAAGCACCATCAAACTCTATTTAAAAACCGACTTTAAAATTTAATAGTTAGAGTCTTGCCGTTATAACTTCAAAATGCGCTAAGCAACGACAAGAGTAGGGTAACTATTCTCAAACCTATTGAGACAATCCGCTGACTAAAAACCATCAAAAATCTGCTCACCATATATCATCATTCTATAATCATCATCATCAAGGGTATACAGCACCTTTTAAAAAACATTTAAAATCATAAAAAATATATATATATGTATATAAGTTTCATCAAAACTTTCATCAATATAATAAGAAAAGTAAGTAAAAACATGAATTCATCATCATCATGAATTCATCATATCATCAATATACACTTCTCAATCTATCATCATCGTCAAGTCATCATAATCATTAAAATATAATTTTGTTCATATTACAAGTGAGAACGTACTTATTTGATATTTTTTTTTTAAATTAATGACATCACGTCTCAAGATCCTCGGTGTACGCATATATAGAAGTACTTGAGTCATATGATCATAAATTTTTGTGTCACATCATAAATTAAACAAAATTACTAACATCATTAAAAAAAGGTCATATAACTTCTTAAACCTTCATATTATATCATATCATACCAACAATTATAACAACTTTTATCATCAAAATCATCACGCTCTAACTTAAAAACTTAAACACAAATTCTTAACGTTGTGAACTCAGTCCCTTTTGAAAATCATAATAAATCCCACAAGGATCCCATCAAGCTGAATTTGAAGTGATCAGCACGCCACACAGGGAATCTCACTGTGTAGCATCAGAAATCTCTCCTCCTGCCTGATTTTGTTTTATCTCCAAAAAATTCAATTTTCTATTTTTGGAAAAAGCTTAGTTTTAAAGACAGAAATATTCCAATTCAAATTTAGAAAGTTGCAGATAAAAAACTGGATGCCACAGGGACTCTTTCTCTGTAACAGGCTTGCACAGTGAGGTTCCACCACATTTTTTCATCCAATTTTAATTTATTTGAATAATCACAATTATTTAAATCATTTAATTAATTTTAAATTAATTAAATGGTCCTCTAAAATTGACCACATAATATCAGAGTGTGTAATAATCTAGAATCACCGAAAACCTATGAATCTCCTACGTCAAAACCTAATATGAAACTACTATTTTTTTCGCTCTCATATATATATATGTGTGTGTGTGTGTGTGTGTGTGTGTGTGTATGCCTCGGCAACATAGGTGACTTCGGCTTTTATATATTATATAATAAAATAAAAATATAATATCTTAATATATATATATATAAACAGATATATAGTATTATATATATGTACTTATTAATTAAATTATGATAAATAAATATTAGTTTAATAAATGTAAAATTAAAGGACATTATAAATATACAACATAAAATTTAGTAATAATTTGATTTGGACACTAAACATCGTGCAAAAATCATAAAATGTCATAATTTAAACAACATAACATGTCACGATCCTATCACAAAATGCACAAATATAACATCTTGTGTTTCTAAGGCATTATTTCCATCTATAGTTTGATTATGTTGATCATACAACAATCAAACATCCTTATTATCTTCTAAAATTCGTGCTTCAAAGCCACCACCAACTCTCTTATCTAACGAGTAAGACAGATAGGTTCTTAATATTTTATCCCAATGAACGGAGAATATTGTGGAGAAATTGTACTTGCTTTCATATAGCTGATGATGAACAGCATGAAATACATTATTGTTCCAAAAAGAATGTGGAAGGGAAGTCACGATCCACAATGATCATCAACAGCCTTGATGGTGGTGAAGGAGAAGAAGAAGATGGAAGCTCGTGAAGACATGCCGGATAGAGAAGAGGAAAAGCCCCTCCAAGGGATGATGATAATTAGCAGCAAATGCGTAGGGAACAATGACGCGGTGATGTTTCTTCTACATTATCATGTTTCTTCTACATATTTATTTGTACATTATCATGTTTCTTCTACATATTTATTTGTACATTATCATGTTTCTTCTACATTTTACTTTTGATATTCATTTTTCTTAATTACTATTGATTTATATATTGAAAACTTTTATATTCATTCTTTTTCATAAGCATATCATTGTAATAGTGAAACAACTTTCTTATGAACACATGTCTCGTGGTTTGATTCTTGTGTTGTTGCAAACTGTTATATTAATTCTTACTTATAATGATATCATCATTACAATAATGAAACAAATTTTTTATGAGTTCATGTCTCGTATATTTTTATTGTTTTAGATTTGAGACTTCTTGCAAAATTTTATATATAGTTTGTTTCGTAATAATAGCTCTTTTAAATAATGAAAATACTTATGATTGAGTACATTTTCATGTATATATCTTACTTATTACAAGTTCTGTTTTAAAATAATAATATGATTAAGTTAATGAAAATGCGTATTTGTTTGTACATTATCATGTTTGCAAATGACGATTCATTTATATTTTGCAAACTTTCATATTCATTCTTGTTCATAAGCATATCATCATTTTAATAATGAAACAACTTTCTTACGAGTACATATCTCATGTATTCTTATTCTTTTAGATTTCTTATAAATTTTTATATTTAGTCTGTTTTATAATGATATCTCTGTAAAAATAATGAAAATGCTTATTTTTTTATGAGTGCATTTTCAAGCTTTTTGGTATTGTAAGTTCTGTTTCATAATAATATTTTCATTAAGTTACTGAAAATGTTTTTCATTAAGTTACTGAAAATGTTTTTCATTTGTACATTATCGTAGTTGTTCTATATAACTGTTGATATTTACTTTCATAATGACGATTGATTGATATATATATATATATATATATGGTTTTTTTAAATGAAAAGGGGGATTTGTCATTCAAATGGAACGTTTGTTTTTTTACCTTTTTCTAAAAAACAAAGGAAAAAAAATTGGTGATGCATTTATTAAATTTTTTTAAGAAACTTTCCCTTTACTAAAATAGACAGGTTTCATTAAATGCAATATTCAGATTTCATTTGGCATCTATATTCAAAATCAAATTATTTTATATTAAGATTTTAGTTTCAAAACTTTCCTATTTTGATGTTTCATTATTTTTTTTCTTTTTCACTATTTAAGGATGCAAATATCTTTGTATGTATAGTAGCGGATAGTTTTGTAAATAAATGAATGTGTAGATATTTTTAGATTCATGATGCTCTAAATAGATGTTCGTGTAAATAACCCTTAAAAAAAAAAAAAAAGTTTCAACTCATCCTTTATTTTTAGAGCTATAATTTCAGGTTGGGTCAAACGGGTTGATCCGAATCACAATCATTTTGGCCCAAGCTCCGCCTGGGCTAGTCTGCATAAAGACTTGGGCCACTTCAAACCCCAGGCTAGGTCAGGTCGAGCTTCTAAGCTTAAGGGTATTTTTAAATCAGAAATAGTAAAAAATAGGCCGATACGAAAAGGTTAAGAAAGTTTGTAGGTCAATTTTTAGTTATAGAAATTAATAGGTTATAACTTATTAAGTTATGATTCATAAACCCTTAAGTTATAGACAAACTTATCAAGTTATGGTTCATAGCTAGACAAGTTATGGATAAAAACCGTGAATTATGGACAATAACTTGTCAAGTTATGGTTCAGAACCAGATAAATTATGGATAAAAATAATAATTTGGCTTATTTATTAGCTTATGTAAATTATTGACCTATTAATTTTAATTCATCTCAAATTTTAACCTATTTTCCTCTTTCTCCATTTTTAAATTTCTTGTTTTTATAATTTTGCTTTAAATGTTCAGGCTAGCTTGGCCGGTCTTGGTTTGCTGGACTTTAAGGCCGACACGACCTAAAAAAAGCAAAATAAACCAAGAAAAAAAAAAGAAAAAAAAGTGTGGAATGGACGAAGGATACAACGAAGTTTGACTTGTTTACAGGGACGGTGGGAATTAAGGACTAGGGAGGAGAGCTAAAGCCCCCTCTCAACTTTTTATTCTTTTTAAGAATACGTAGGGCAATATGTTAGAATGACTATCTAATAAAGTGAAATTAGTAAAATGATTTTCTTCTATTTTTTATGAAGAAAGACATTTATTCATTTTTTATAAAAAGATGTCATTTTGTAAATAAAAATTTTTGAAAAATTATTTTACTAATAAAACTTTTCAAAAGAGTTATTTTTACAAAGGCCTGGAATATTGTAGACACACACACACACACACACAAAACTTAATTTAGTCCCCTCTCAAATTTGTTTCTTAAATAAAACCTACATATCTATTTCCTCAAATTACATTTAGTTAAATTTTATCGTAGTGATTAGCCTCCCACAAAAATTCCTTACTTTATCACTGCTTGTTTATATATGTATGCATTCACGTTTCAATCAAAACATTGCAATATACGCCTTTAGAGAAAGGGAAAAAAAAAAAGCAAAAATAATTCAAAAAATAATAAAAAAGCAACAAAAAAAAAGAAAGTAAAATTACGTAAATAAAAAGCTTTCTTTTTTTTTTTCTTTTTCCTTTTTACTCAAACTAGTTTGTTAGCATGCTTCGCGCGTGAGTAAAATCCTATTAAAAAATTGATTTCATAGATAGTAAAGTTTTTGTTTATAATTTAGTATTAGTTAATTCAAATTTACTTTGGAGATCATATTTCTTTTTCATTTTTATAAATTTAATGTACCATGTATTTATAAAATAATGTCTTAAATCAATTATAAGTGCGCTAGTAGGATCCATCAAGAGTTTTTATGGAATTTTTAACTAACAAATTAAAATAAGAATAAAATACAATTTTATTTTTAATGATTCAAGTTAAAAGTACTTCGAATGGTACTTAAATTATTTTGAGTTATAACAAGTATAATATCATATGGTATTATGAAAATAAACCCTTATTTTATGTAACATAAAATCAAATAAAAAACTAATTGGGGTGTACATATGGAAAAGAAACATATGCTTAACTAAAACTAACTAAAAAATAATTTAAAAAGATCACTTTTGATATAATAAGAATTATACTGGAAAAATTAAATAGAGAACATGTGTTTAAAATTTTATTTCCATATGAGCAACCGGGAAAAAATTAATTTCAAAAGCACATGGAAAAAGAAAAAATCGCGGACGAGCCTTTGGTTTTAAAAAAACACAAAAATAAAATATTACAGATGTATTTTTGAAAGAAATTATTACAATAGGAGCTTTTATTTAAAAAAACAAAAACAGCAATAGCAACCAAAAAAAAAATAATAATAATAATGAAAGAGAAAAACAAAAAAGAAAAAGAACCAAGAAAAGTTAAAGAAAAACGATTAAAAAAAAATTGGAAAAAATTAGAAGTCTAGCACTCGGTAAGTAGAGAGAGGAAAGTGAAAGAAATTTTGGCGCTCTTATATATCTTAAAAGATAAAAATTATAAATTAAGGATAAATCTCAAGTATAAATAATATTACCAATTTACCATGTCATAGATCATAAACTAGATGGATCCCTCATCTTTATTGTTTATTTCTATCCACTAAGGTTTAAGATATCACAAATCAATCCAAATTATCCTTATTCTGATATGTAAGAGCCAAATCCTCAGATACAAAGCTCGACGTCATTTGGAAAATTGCAACCCTTGACGTAAACTATCCAAATATATATATATAT
>NW_010356662.1:0-2600 GCF_000414095.1 Morus notabilis | reverse complement strand
AAATTTTTTAAAATAAGTTTTTGGTTAAAAAAAAAAAAAAAAAAAAAAAAAAAGGAGAAAAAGTACAGGATGAACACATTCTAAACTCATTTTTAATGACAATTGTATACATTGATGATGGGAATCTTAATTTCTTAGAATAATGATTGGAGACATTTATCAATATTTATAGTGACAATTGTATACATTGCAGATATCTATAATAATCTTGATCTCCATTTGTTTTTAATATTATTTATTATTTAATATTTTAATAGTTTAATAGGACATTTTTGTCATAAATTTAAAAAAAAAAAATCTCAAACCACAATGGTTTTTAAATTGAATTTTGACAATTGACAACGGATATTATCTGTTGTTATTATATTCTACTTTTAACAATGGTTGAATAGACAACTGTTTAGAAGGTAATAGACAACGGATTTTAGTTTTCAACTTCTGGCTATCCGGTGTTTACTTCTTTCATAAATTAAACTCTAATAAATTTGATAATTGATTAATCTCCACTACTATAAAAACAGTATCCACGTCACTCATTTCACGTCAGTTTTTTATTGTTAGACGTGGATTGTGCAAAAAATAAGAGTTTGTTTGGGATGCAAATTC
This sequence comes from Morus notabilis, assembly GCF_000414095.1. Taxonomy (NCBI): domain Eukaryota; kingdom Viridiplantae; phylum Streptophyta; class Magnoliopsida; order Rosales; family Moraceae; genus Morus; species Morus notabilis. The sequence goes on along the minus strand of NW_010356662.1, from coordinate 1,994 downwards.
AAATCATGGTGATTTTAATCATGATTTTAGAACCAGAATCATGATTCATGATTTTAGGTTCAAATCATGATTCTGAAACTATGATTCAAAATCAGGAGTTTGAATCACCTTCAATCAAGAGAGGTGTAATTTTAGAATCATGATTTGAACTAATTTAAAACATTACATCAGATTCTGAATCATTATTTAAAATCATCCAAATTAAATATTGATTCTAAATCATAATTTAAAATTATGGTAAATAAACACTAATTTTAAACTAAGATCCAGAATCATAATTCTGAATTGATCTACACACCCTAAACTTTTGACGTCTATTGCACCCATTACATCTTTTACGTATGTCTCTCCTCCTCTAGAGTGTTCTACATAATAAGACATTATAATTATTTTTACGTGATATAAAACCACTATTTAAATATAAAAAAATTTAACAAGAAAAATTTAATAAGAATCATAAACATATACTAAATTTTTTTTCCCGCCCATACTTGCTCGTCAACTAGATTATTTGCGACGACCATGAAACAATGTCGTCGCAAATAATCTGAACTTATTTGCGACGACAAGTCGTCGCAAATATGGCCAATTGTCGTCGTAAAACGTGGGTTACATTCGCGCCAAAAATCCGCGCCATCGAAATTTGCGCGGTAAAATTATTTGCGACGACAAATAATTTATTAGCGACGACATGTGGATTTTTTTAAATGGGAGTTATTTGCAACGACATGTCGTCGTAAATAGTCTACTTTTTATGACGACAAATGTCGTCGCAAAAAATGTCGTCGCAAATGGGCATATTTGTTGTAGTGAATTTAGATTGTTACTTTTGTAAAGCTATTACTTGTGGCTTTTTGTATTTTTTTTCATTAATAAAAATCTTTTGTTTCTCCTCACTCATAAAAAAAAAAGTATCTTGCTAGATTATCTAACGATTTTAATCATATTTGCAGTTAAATGAAAAGGAGACATACACCCAAATGGAGCTTGATGATGTGCGATTTGAGTCGGCTAATTGCATTGAAAATTACTTTTAGATATAGCTAATGAGTTAAAAAAAAAAAAAGGAGAAAAAGTACAGGATGAACACATTCTAAACTCATTTTTAATGACAATTGTATACATTGATGATGGGAATCTTAATTTCTTAGAATAATGATTGGAGACATTTATCAATATTTATAGTGACAATTGTATACATTGCAGATATCTATAATAATCTTGATCTCCATTTGTTTTTAATATTATTTATTATTTAATATTTTAATAGTTTAATAGGACATTTTTGTCATAAATTTTAAAAAAAAAATCTCAAACCACAATGGTTTTTAAATTAAATTTTGACAATTGACAACGGATATTATCTGTCGTTATTATATTCTACTTTTAACAATGGTTGAATAGACAACTGTTTAAAAGGTAATAGACAACGGATTTTAGTTTTCAACTTCTGGCTATCCGGTGTTTACTTCTTTCATAAATTAAACTCTAATAAATTTGATAATTGATTAATCTCCACTACTATAAAAACAGAATCCACGTCAGTTTTTTATTGTTAGACGTGGATTGTGCAAAAAATAAGAGTTTGTTTGGGATGCGAATTCAAATCATGGTGATTTTAATTATGATTTTAGAACCAGAATCATGATTCATGATTTTAAGTTCAAATCATGATTCTAAAATCATGATTCAGAATTAGGAGTTTGAATCACCTTCAATCAAGAGAGGTGTGATTTTAGAATCATAATTTGAGCTAATTTAAAACATCACATCAGATTTCGAATCATGATTTAAAATTATCTAAACTAAATATTGATTCTAAATCATAATTCAAATTTACTGTAAATAAACACTGATTCTGAACCAAGATCCAGAATCATAATTCTGAATTGATCTACACATCCTAAACTTTTGACGTCTATGTTAAAACAGCCGACGTAGGTTGTGCACCCATTACATCTTTTACGTTGGTTATTTTCCAACTGACGTCGTAA
>NW_010356661.1:0-13475 GCF_000414095.1 Morus notabilis | reverse complement strand
TTTTTTTTTTTTTTTTTAAATTTTTGCTACACGTTTTTTGAGAGATATTAGTGGAAAAGTTCTGTATAACAATACCGGCCTTTTAAGTCTAAGAAATGTTTTGGTCGTTTATTTTGTTAATTTGAGTTTAAAATTTAAATTTTATTACAGTAAAAAATTCTCAGAAATAATTATATTTAATTTTTTTATTATAATAAAAAGTTTTTACACAATATTATATCTCAATTCAAATTAAAAACTCGAATTAACAAACCGAACGGACCCAACTTCTGCCTCGTCATCATATTTCGTTTTATGACCTTCATTACGTTATATTAACATGACTATTTTGTTTAACCTTGATCAGTTCTTGATGGTCAAAGAAGTAGTGTGATTGTCTCTTTAACATGTGCGAAAATATCCATATAAATGTATTGAGACTAATACAATCATACATTTAAATTTGTCATATATGTTTCGTCGTAAAGAGAAGAAAACCGTTCAAGATTGCTGTAATGAACTCTTTTTCTTTGTTTTGAGCTTTCTTTATCTTATTCTTGATGAAGTTGATTTCTCTGCAATAAATATATTTTTTTATTTTAAGTTAATGCTTTGGCATTGTTGTGAATTTGTCAGATTCTTATCTCTTTTGAATGATTTGCACTCTATTGTAGATGTATCGGGGCTTTTTCATACTGCAAAGAAAGTAAGAATAAACGTGATTGAGAATTATGTGTATGGAGATAAATTACTTGTCCTTTTATGAGTATTAACTCCTTTTCTCTTTTTTAAGGCAATTGATTGCCAGAATCTTAAAAAAGGTCAGGGAAAAGGTCTGGGAAAGAGCTTGATTGAAGCAGGTTTAAGACTTTCTGGGAAGGAGAAGTATGAGTGGATTCTTTAATCGTATTCTTTTTTGGCTTGATGATCATGAGTTTTCAATCTTTGATTATTTGGGGGAAAATTTTTTTTGAAATAATTTTATGAGGAAGTTGGGTTTGCATCCTTTTTTATGAGAAATTTTAGGTCTGTTTAATTCACTAATTTAAATTAGAACATGATTTTATGTAAAAAAATTTTACTGTAGTAAAAAAGTTATATGTAATTATTTTTAAAAATTTTTTACTATAGTAAAATTTAAATTTTAAACTCGAATCGGTGAAATGAATCCGTTCACTTCGCTGATTCGAGTTTAGAATTCGAGTTGAGATGTGACTTTATGTGAGAGTTTTTTACTGTAGCAAAAATGTTAGATGTGATTGTTTGTGAGAGCTTTTTACTGTAGAAAAACTCGAATTCTAAATTCAAATCAGCGAAGTGAACGGGGCCCAAGACTTTTAACTTTCTCATATTTTTATCTTTTTAAGGGACATAATTCCCAACATCCAAGCCTATTTTTTCATGATGAGCTCAGTTACCTACAGCCATTCGATCTTAATCTGGTGGTCATTTTAAGGAAAAAAAAACACACCCTATGCCATAGATTTTTCCTCGATAAATACCAATATTTTTTAACATAAAATTTTTCTGGCCTCACGTATAAATGACCGAGCAATGATGGATTTTTATATACTCTAACGTTGAAAGAAGATTTGGGATGATATATATGACGATAAAGAAGGGACTGATTGATGTGGGCTTTTTGCTTCTCTCCGTATCCTTTTGCTTTAATTAGGCTCGATTAAGGCAGGGAAGATGCGGTTTAAGCAAAAATAAATAAATTAATTAATTAATTAAAGACTTTTGAGAGTGACGTAGTGTGTGATCTACATGCAGTGTACTATTAATGGACGGACTAGATTTGGTACCTAGAATGACTTTTTGAGACGTCTGACATGCATTAATATATATGGATTCTGATTTTCCACCATTTACTGGCTAGAACCAATATATTGCGCTTTTCTTTTCTTTTTTTTTTTTTTTTGAGTTTATATGATATTAAATTAAAATTTTGAATCTGCTAAGTAAATGGCCTCGTTCGTTTCGCTCATTTGAGTTTAGAATTCGAATTGAAATGTGATTTTATCTAAGAGTTTTTTACTGTAGTAAAAAAATTAGATGTGACTTTGTGAGAGCTTTTTACTATAGCAAAACTCGAATTCTAAACTCGAATCAGCGAAACGAACGAGTCAACCTATATCCTATTTTGGTGCATATTTTTAAATATTATTTTGTCAAAATCATATAAAAAATGTAAAAAGAGTGCAAAATATATAGAACATAATACAAAGTTGTCAGTTTCAACTAGATGAGTAGAACGTAAGAGATATAGACGATGTTCATTTCACCGATTTAAGTTTAGAATTCGAATTTTACTACAGTAAAAAACTCGAAAAACTAATCACATCTAATTTTTTTATTATAGTAAAAAATTCTCACATAAAGTCCCATCTCAACTCAAATTAACGAACTAAATGAGCTCATATATATATATATATATATATATATTTTCTCTAAGGACCATATTATTCATCTTTTCAAAAACAAAAATTATTATCAAACCCTTTTCCCAAAAAAAAAAAATCATCAGAGCCACCAAAAAAATAAAAAAAGGGTCCACATCTTTTTTACAAAGAGTTACTCATGAAATGTTTAGAACCATAAGTACTTATTTTAATGTATACAAAATATATACCCGCTTATCATCATATAGCTAGAAGTCCATATGAAACATTGCTATACATATGTCATTTCACACGTCACTATAATATATTGTTACGCAAGTCTAGAAATGCGCATGCATACGCATGTAAAGGTACATTTTACGTCTTAACCTTTTGTACGTTAAAGAAGGAAAAATTCATTCTTCAATGATATGCACATCACCTTAATTACATATAATTAATCATCTAAAGTTTGATTTCTAGACCCAACTTCTTCCTTGTCTTCCCTACAAAAAGGTCTCTAGATTTGATCATTCCCGGAACGCTTCCTATAACGGTGGTGAACGATAACTGCGCCACCGCGTCTCTCCGACCAAGTGAAACTATTGCCTTTACAGAAGAAGGCTGGTACTTTGCCAATTTACTCTCTTTTTCTCCTTCCATCAATAGCTTCAAGTTCTTTGCAGCCACTAAAGCATGTTTTTGTGCCAAATATCCTTGCTTGATCTCCTGCAGATAATAATTCTCATTCAAGATCAGTTTTGCGTTACAATATTTTTCTTGCTGAATAAAACACATGGCAAATTAAATACTTCCTTCCAAGGTATTTTTATCCATCCATCAATATTATTGCTGACTAGCATTAATATATATCAAATGGATTCCAATATGATTCCGTGGATAGGAATATCTCAGCAGAACTAAATTTGAATTGACTCCAGAAGCAATATCTCAGTATCATCCGGAAAATTTCCAAGCAAACAATCTAGGCTCACAACAAGAAAAAATCATTCTTAGAGACAGACACTATTAGAGACAAAACTGATTTCATCACTCAAAACAACTATTTTAGAGACTAAATAAGTGTTGCCTTTGAAAATTTCATACATTTTTTTTTTCCATTTTAATAGGGAATCTATTTGGTATTAAAAAACAAATTAGAGATGAAGTCTTGGAACGACAATAAAAGACAAAATAATATTACGACACCACTCTAATTTAGAAATAACGACAATGGTACTGCTTGTGTTCATAAAAACATAACAAGACAAAGTTTAGGGTATGTTTGGAACTCGTTTTAAAATTATTTTATTTTTAGTATGAAAATGGAAATGAAAATATTTTCAATCTCAAACATAAATTATTTTTTGAAAATGCGTTTGGCAATTTTATTAAAAAATTATTTTTAATATAAAAAAACTTATTAATGTCTATCTCTACTCGAGAGAGGAGAAACTCTCTCATTTTATACTAAATCGAAAAATCGTTTTCATTTTCCTTTTTTATCTTTAATTGCGTCAAACACCGTTTTAAAATTATTTTTATTTTTATTTTTATTTTTATTTTTTTTAAAAACGTGAAAAATAAAAACAAGAACAATTCCAAACACGGCATTAGCCACTTACTGGAACATCAGTAATGTCTCCGATGGATGGCAAATACGTTTTTCCGACCCTTCACTCTTAGATTCTCATCAACCATTAACCTTCCATGATTATCCAAGTTATTTTTCAAATTAGTTCCTCTAAGCCAAAGAGAACCAAGTGGTTTTCCAGTGCATAGGAAATGACAATCTGCCTTGAGAATATCTCCATCTGAAGTGAGATATGTTTTCCCTCCGTCCGAGATATCGTCTAGACGGACTGATTGCTCCAGTTTCACCTCAACTTTCTTTGATGTCAACCAATTCAGAGTTTTGTCAGCTGCTTTTGGTCCAATGAATTCCAGCAACCTTGAACCATCATGCACTAAAGTAAGGTTCTTATCTGGGCAATCGACCGCGATTTCTCCTGCAAGTTCGACGCCAGTGGGGCCTCCTCCAACGATCAAAATGGAATGAGCCGAATTGATCTTCTCATACTCTGCCATTTGATATAAGTTTTGGCATTAGATAATCAAATGTTACTAATATTTATAGAAGTGACTCAGAATTCGTTAATTTTACCGATTCGAGTTTTTAATTTCAATTTTATTACAGTTAAAAGCTCTAAGAAAAAATCATATCTAACTTTTTCTATTACAGTTAAAAACTCTCATACAAAATCACATCTCAACTCGAATTGAAAACTCGAATCAGTGAATTGAATGAGTCGTTAATAATTGAGAGTGAATTAGTTACCTGCTTGGTATTCTTTTAGTCTCTCGGTCCTTGTTTTCGGAAAAGAATCGGTGTGGCCAGTGGCGATGACAAGGTAATCGTACGCAATCAGACGGCCCTCTGCAGTCAAGACTTCAGTTTCAGTGACGTTGATCGCACTAGACGTAACTAGACGACCATTTGTGAGATAGTCTCTATGGTTGATCACCGATCTCTCGCCAAATGATGGCTCCACCATTGCCCTCAGGCTGGCCCAGGGGATCTCAAAATATTCCTTCCTGGTTCAAAATTCTCAATGATGATGACTCCATAACAAGTAGACAGATTAGATTTCATGTTAAAGGAAGAATGTATAACTATCATTTTAAATAGGAATTGCCATCTTAAATTAGGAACCTTTTTTGTACGCCAACATATCGGTAAGTCATGTTTTTTGTTCGCCGAATCTACATAAAATCACGTAAAAATCAAAAAATACGCCGATCTGATGGTTAGAAAACACATGACCTATCGGTACACCAGACATACTAGAAAATCTCCCCTTAAATTAATGTTGCCTTTTTTTGTGTGTTCATTTTTATCTTCAATTTTCTGGTTGAGTTTGTTTTGTGCATCTATAAACGAGTTTGATAATTTTGAATGCAATAGTTTTTGCAATTGAGTGAAGTTACATAATTGAAACCTACTTCCCTCTTCTATTGTTTTTCCCTCTAGTCTTCCCTTGCATTTTCTTTCTTCTATTCTACATGCCAATTCTATTTTGATATATTTGTCCAGCTTCACTCCGATTCGCGCCATATCGGTTTAGACAATTCGAGACGGAAAAAGAACTTATGTCGGAATTTCATCTCCATGTTAGCTATGCTCTCCAAGTATGGTATACTACCGGTTTGTGGCGATCGAAGAGCGACCGGTTCTATTTTGATTTATTTGTCAAGATGTTCCATGGTTTAAACTCTGTTCAAGTATTATCTCACATAAAATGGGAAAAAAAAAAAAAAGAAAGCAAAAGACCAATTACCCGTTTCCAACTTCTAATCCTAAAACAGGACAGTTAAAAATTAGCTCTGTTTCACCATTAATAGTTGATTGGTTTTTAACTTCAAAGCTAAAAAGCAAATATCAGATTGAAAGACCAATTCTAGGACAAAATGTAAACACAAAATTAACCTGAACTTTTTTCCACCAAGAGCTTTGTTGAAGCCACGTTTTAGAACTAATTATGGGAAAAATCATTTCATGTTTGTTTTCCCTTCTTAATTGATACAAACAAAACTTAATCCAAGGACAAAAGTATACTAAACTATCACAGAAACCAACATACAACGTGAGATTTAAATGTCAATAGCAGAAACATGGGATTTCAAGAGAAAGATAAAGAGTGTTCATACTGATCGATGAGAGTGACATCAGAAAGAAATTGGATAGATTTTGCGATGAGGGAACCGGCGACGCCCCCACCAATTACCACAACCCTTCTTCTGCCTCCACCCAAACCCAAATCCATTTTCTGACTAAGAATTCTCTAAACAGAATGGATCATTTCTGGTCCCAATCATAAAGGCAAATTCTTGGTCGCGTTGTACTTAAAGAGAAACCTAAAAAGGTCGTTGGGATTTATTATTTGTATATGTACTTATGGATTATGATTGGCTCAAATGGCAACTACCAGGACCACGGCCAGGTTGGCACTTTTACCTAGTCATTTTTCTAAAAAAAAAGATTTTGGCCTTATTCGCTTTGTATATTTAAATTTTTAATTTAAATTGAGATATGATATTTTTTAAAAATTTTTAATTATAGTAAAAAAAAATTAAATTTAATATTTTTATAGAGTTTTTAATTGTAAAATTTAAAATTAAAAACATGAATCAATTAAATGAATTAAGGCCCGTTTAGTTCATTAATTTGAGTTTTTAATTCGAGTTGAAATGTGACTCTATGTGAGAGTTTTTTACTGTAGTAAAAAAATTAAATGTGATTATTTTTGAGAACTTTTTATTATAATAAAACTTAAATTTTAAACTTAAATTGATAAAATGAACGGGACCTAAACTTTTACAGAGTCTCAACTCTCAATTGGGCAATTTTTTTGTTCAATGAATCTTTCATGCAGACGTGTTACTGTGCATGTAGGTCCGACCAGAACATTCTGAGGGAAAAGTCAACGTGGTTGTTAAAGTTCTTTTTTTTTTCCTTCTTTTTTTTCCTCTATCATAATTTAGACATGAGAATGGAAGACACTTTCTAAAATCTCTCTAAAAATGATAATGTTATTTTAATAGAATCTACGTATTAAATAATGAGCATGTGACAGAAAAAATGATATTAATAACTAAGAATTCTCTAAACAGAATGGATCATTTCTGGTCCCAATCATAAAGGCAAATTCTTGGTCGCGTTGTACTTAAAGAGAAACCTAAAAAGGTCGTTGGGATTTATTATTTGTATATGTACTTATGGATTATGATTGGCTCAAATGGCAACTACCAGGACCACGGCCAGGTTGGCACTTTTACCTAGTCATTCTTCTAAAAAAAAGATTTTACTTTCGCTTTGCATATTTAAATTTTTAATTTAAATTGAGATATGATATTTTTTAAAAAATTTTAATTATAGTAAAAAAAATTAAATTTAATATTTTTATAGAGTTTTTAATTGTAAAATTTAAAATTAAAAACTTGAATCAATTAAATGAATTAATGGCTCATTTAGTTTATTAATTTGAGTTTTTAATTCGAGTTGAAATGTGACTCTATGTGAGAATTTTTTACTGTAGTAAAAAAATTAAATGTGATTATTTTTGAAAACTTTTTATTATAATAAAACTTAAATTTTAAACTCAAATTGATGAAATGAACGGGACCTAAACTTTTATAGAGTCTCAACTCTCAATTGGGCAATTTTTTTGTTCAATGAATCTTTCATGCAGACGTGTTACTGTGCATGTAGGTCCGACCAGAACAATCTGAGGGAAAAGTCAACGTGGTTGTTAAAGTTCTTTTTTTTTTTCCTTCTTTTTTTTCCTCTATCATAATTTAGACATGAGAATGGAAGACACTTTCTAAAATCTCTCTAAAAATGATAATGTTATTTTAATAAAATCTACGTATTAAATAATGAGCATAAAAAGTGACAGAAAAAATAATATTAATATTTAATACTAACATTTCTCAACCTCTCAACATTAAATCTATAGACTTGATGATTTTGACTTTGTATTCATTAGAATTTGGAACTAAGAAAATTCTGAGAAAAAAAAGGTTTTTACGACAAGGTATCTATCGGTGAAAGTCACATAAAAGGTTAAAAATTAGCATATAAAACTAACAAAATTTGCTAGTGACATGACAATTAAAAACAAATTCCTTATCGGTAAGGTATATTTTTGATTGGGTAAGATATATTTTTCATACTCTAAAAAAAGATTTCTCTTTAAGGAAATTATATCAATACATGAAAATTTATATCATACTATGTCCCTACAATATTTATTAGGAGAACAGATTGTACGCAGCGTCCATCTATTAGTTATAGGTTAAACACAATGTGTCCAACATCGTTAAGATTAGAAATAAAATGTCAAGTGGTGAAAGCTTTGACCATTTAAATTAAGATTCTACATTGTCAATTGAGTATAATAACAATCTAGAATTATTATTTGTAGCATCATGAGTTTTTATAAATATTTACACATTGTCAATTGAGTATAATAACAGTCTAGAATTATTATTTGTAGCATCATGAGTTTTTTATAAATATCACAAAATTCTTACCGCATTATTCTATTGCATTTTAGAGCTTTTAATAAACTTGTTCCACAATTAACCCTTAAACGAAAGCAATATTCACTGATGATGATTACCACACCTTTTCAGTCAATCATAAATTTACATAACAAACTATGGTCTCATTGATTATCACATGGATCCGGCCACATCGTTTTGTATGTCAATTTTTAGTCATTAAAAATTAGGTTTCGTTGAGTTCGTTGATTTGAATTTTTAATTCGAGTTTATATGTGACTTTATATGAGAGTTTTTAACTGTAGTAAAAAAGGTTAGATGTGACTTTTTATGAGAGCTTTAACTGTAATAAAACTCGAATTGAAAACTCGAATCAGTGAAATGAACGATAAGCCAATATAATAATCATCACCGGTGAAATCAAACATTTTTATTAAATGAAGGGAACTTACATGGAAAAAAAATGAAAACTACTAGTTTTTTATGTTCATTTTTTAATAAGGTGGGTCGACCCTAAACGCTACTCTTCTTATTTCCATCTCAAAAATCTTTCCTAAAAGAGTGCTCTCTAGAAGATCTCTCGCTCTTAAAAAGTTTTCTTTTATATTAATTAATCTTGTTAGGTTTTAGTTGGCTTGGTTTTTGGGCATATGTTTGTAAATTGAAAAACAGGTTCTAGAAGGTTCAGTGAAGATCCAGACTTCAGTCTAATTTGGAGGCAGCTATGAAGTCGACTATGTGCTGATTTTGTGTTAACTGTGATCAGATTTTGTGTTGGTTGGATATTGTGCAAAAAACATGAAAAGTTGATCTGTTGCGTTTAGAATGACTTTGCTACAGGAAGGAAATTCAGTTTCACTTCCTCTTCTACTCGATGTCTCAAATAACTCGTATTGGAAGGCATGGATGAAAGCATTCATTAAGGCTCAAGATGAGAAGATTTGGTACGCTATTCTGAATGACAGAAAACATTCTGTAAATAAGGATGCAAAAGGGAAGGAGTCTCTCAAACCCGAAGGCTTCTGGTCCGAAGATAAGTTGGCCAACTACAACTCTTGTACTCTCAACGCGATATTCAATGGAGTCTTCGTCAACCAATTCAAGTTGATATCTACATGTGAATCAGCAAAGGAAGCGTGGGAGATTTTAGAGCCCGCTCATGAGGGAACTGTAGCCGTCAAACAGACCAAACTGAATATTCTCACAACCAGGTTTGAAAACCTTCGTATGCTTGAAATTGAAACTATTTCAGAATTTAATTCACGGTTGTGTGGTATAGCTAATGAATCCTTTGCTCTTTGTGAAAAAATTTCCGAGGCAAAACTTGTCAGCAAAACGTTAAGATCCTTACCACGGAAATTCACATACAAAGTCACTACTATTAAAGAGGCAAAAAACACTGAGACTGTGAGACTTGATGAACTAATAGGATCTCCGAATAGTTTATTTGCAGTCATATATATACATGTATATATATGGCTTGATTAACAAGTAAATCCAGAAAATCCATAATTCTGGTTACCTAATTTATTCCCAATTCATCTAATGGATTTTCTGAGTTTCTTCTTCTCTGATAAGCTTTCCACAAAAGCAACCTTAATCCTTAAAGATCGAATTCATCCATTCACAAACATTGGGCAACGTCATTTATGAGAAAAGAAAAACTGGATGCAGAGGATGAAGATCAGATACATTTCTTCAAAAATTAATCAATCTGTGCATCAGCAATTCACAATCCATGTTAAAAAAAAAAAAAAAAAAAGACAATTTTTGGAATCAAAACTATTAAAAGAAAAGTTTTTTTTATTTTTTTATTTTTTTTTTTACACATAGCAAAATTCAACTTATCACGTTGAAGTATAACAAAAAATTCCAAATACTTTACAAATAGCAAAAATTAATATTACTAAAATGAAACTATTTTATTTTGTAGTATAAACATGAATATCACTATGTAATTTTTGTTATTTCAAAAATATTGCAAAAAAGATGTTATATTTTAACTCTGCCCTCATCTATGAATGCAAATTTTACTCATAGGAAAAGGACAGTAATGTAGCTACTATCGGATTGGGCCCTTTTGTGAGAGAGCTAATGGGCTTCACTTGTCTGCTGATTGGGTTCCTAAATACAGCCAGGAAATAGACTGCTTTTCATAACAAAAGTATATAGGTTAATTTTTAGTTATAAAAATTAATAGGTCGTAATTTATCAAGTTATGGTTCATAACTAGATAAGTTATGAATAAACTTGTCAAGTTATGATTCATAATCAGACAAGTTATGGATAATTATAGACAATAATTTGTCAAGTTATAATTCATAACCAAACAAATTATGGACAAAAATAATAATTTGGCCTATTTATTAACTTATGTAAATTATTGACCTATTAATTTTAATTCATCTCAAGTCTTAGTCTATTTTTCTCTTTCTCCCATACAGCCATTGTAATTTTTGTATGGGCTGGCTCTTTACAAAAATGCACATATCCTGGCTGGACTAACTTATGCCATGAGAGAAAAAATATATATATATGCCACCGTGATTCCAGTTGATGTCAATTTTAGTTATTTCTACTTTTTGTCACAATTATTAGGTTTTATAACTTCTTAAAGTAAGCTTTTAATTCTAATTTAGTTTGAAAATGATAATGTTGTAATGGTTAAATGAAAAGGTTAATACTTCGACCAATTACAGTGAAATATCAAAATTTGGCATATGTTTTGACACTAAGTATAGAGAATGTCAAATTTAACACCAAGACTTGGATTGCATTGGAGACTGGTTTTCGTACTCAAAAACTAAAATTTTGCATTGTCACATTAATTTGGTGTTGCACCAAGATGCTCTAGTACGTTATTCACTCGAAATATTTTTATTTTATGTGTAAATTAGAATTAAAATATACATATTTTTAAATTTGGAGGTGGGGGATTTTAACTTTATATTTTTGTGTGGAGTAACTACGTCATAATAATATGGTTGGTTACATAATCTCACACCTAATTCCACTATCGAGAAGAGTTGAAACCCACCCTCAATTTCAGAAGAAAACTACAAAATAAATATTTCTTGAAAAAAATACAGAATTCTAACCTGTTTCTGTTTAGTGAAACATTTGTGTTTAATGATGTTCATCTTGAAAATAAGTTTTCAATAATAGAGTTGGGAAAGTTTTATGATATGGAAAAAAAAAAAAAAAAAAAAAAGTGAACCAGGATAAACGCATTTCCTTCCTTCTTTTTAATTATTATCATTCTTCTTTTTTCTTTGTTTGTGATTAATGCGTATCGTTTGATTCTAATTAATGTGTTAGAGTCCAATTAATAGCTTTATCAGCTACATAAATTGAGTAATATTTAGAAGAGTATACTTACAGACCAAATCACTTAAAAACTCGAAAACGATATATATATATATATATATATTTATATATGTAAGTTTTAAATAATAATAACAACAATACCAAATCATGAATGGGTTAGACTTACGAGGTCTGACCACTCAAATTCATATGATCGTTTTATCCACACGAATGATTGTGAAGGTTTTCATTAATTAGTGCTCGTCTTCAATGCACCCTTATTAGCTACTCTTTTGTAATTATCATGGTAATTATCAATTTTCATAGGATTTGGGAAAATAGCGGGTTGTTCTTTACATTTTTGAATGATGGTGATTTGAGTGATGATCTTGAGTTGTGTTTGAATTATAACTTAAGTTATAGTTGTAATTTGAGTTTGTATTTAGATGTACACATTTGAGTTATGATTTGAATTGAGAATCTATTTGAATTTATGTTTAAGTGGGTTAAAACTTAAATTTATATTTAGATAGTATTTTAATAAAAACTCGATGGTTGTGAAAAATTTTAATAGGGTATATGGGTGGGGTTTTATTCGTCTTTTCATTGTGAATGTATAGAAAAAAAATTATCTCAATAAGAATTAAAACGAAAAAGTTATGGTATTTTTGAGAACATAAAAAATACTGTTCATTAACTTGAGTTCGAGTTTATGAACTCAAGTTGAAAGGGAAACTGTAAACTCGAGTTTAGCTCCAAACTCGAGTTCAAACTTAAATTTTATAAAAGAACATGAACTTAAATAAAATTGTAACTCGAGTTCAAATTTTTTTTAAATTTCGTTACAAAAAATAGCAATCCCTACATGTTTATTTGATATACTTGTGTCAACTTTCTTTTCATCTTTCTGGATAAAGTCTTTGGAGTGGACACCACAATGTCAAATTTAAAACATGGTTATTTGGGAAAGTGGTTATTTTCCTACAAAAGAGATTGGCTTCCGAACAACGACATAACCTTTCCAGCCACATACGACAATTCAAAGCCAATAATTGTATCAATAAATATTGGCCAACCCTTCTTTGTTCCTGATTAAAGAAAAAAAAAAAAAAAAAAACCTGCATTTTCCTTTACTTTTTAATTTAATATGACAATTAAAAACTGTGCTTTACACTGCTATAATAATTTTTTTTTTTTTTTTTCATTTGTTACCATAGAATTTTCCAGCTCCTTCTACAATTTGCGGAACTTTGAATTTATACATTCAAGTCCACGTGATGTCTTTAATTCATTGTCTTTTTTTTTTTTTCAATATATACACGCACTACAAGAAAAAAAAGGAAATTAGCGTTATTTGTAGCGGCGCCGTTCACTTCACTAATTCAAATTTAAAATTTGAGTTGAGATGTGATTTTATATGAGAGCTTTTTACTGTAGTAAAAAAGTTAAATGTGATTGTTTGTGAAAGCTTTTTACTGTAGAAAAACTTGAATTCTAAACTCGAATCAGCGAATTGAACGGGACCACCGCTATAATTTGGTCACTATAGCATTATAATGTAGCGGAAATTTTTTTTCTCAATATAAGAGAAAGTCACCGTTACATTTTACATCTCTCTGATACAGAAAAAGTCACATTATGGGTGAAAAATTTCACCGTTATATATTTATTTGTAATAAAATTGTTTTAATTTCGACATTAGAAATAGCGACTCATTTTTCGCCGCTACTTTTCGATTTTTTT
>NW_010356660.1:0-611 GCF_000414095.1 Morus notabilis | reverse complement strand
CCTACAAGAATAATAGACTATATGGTGATGGCCGGTTTAAAGGGCACTATAAGTATTTAGCAAAATTTCAAATTATGGTATGAAATTTTGTCATGTCCTGTAATTATCACACATTTTTTTTTTGAAAACGTGCTGCAAGCCCTTGAATGGAACTTTAATTGCTATGGTCTCGTTTATTTCACCGAGTCGAGTTTTAAGTTCTATGTTCTAATAATTAAAAATTCTCAGAAAATATCACATCAAACTCTTTTTACTACAGATAAAAACTCTAAAAAAATATTACATATCAACTTAAATTAAAAATTCGAATCCGCATAGTGAACGAGATTTATATAAATAACGTTTTATTCAGTGGGAGAAAAAAGCCCTTGATTGGAAAAACGCGTGACAGTGGGACACGTTCATTAGCGGGAACATATGGCCCAATATTAGAGGAAAATTTTTAAAAAGAAAAAATTTAAAAAGAATTAAAAACTGCAAAGACCACGATCCCCCATCTTCTTGTTCTTAGTCTCCATTTTCTCTTTCTCAATTTCTCCATCTGAAGTCTGAACCAGAAGACTTAAACAATTACAACCCCAACGATCATCCTCCACACGCTAGGTTCCAAT
>NW_010356659.1:525-1227 GCF_000414095.1 Morus notabilis | reverse complement strand
CATGCATATAACATGCCATATAGATATAATGTGCCTACTCATATGTTTGATAACATGCCATATATACAAGCGCATTTGTTATTATTTATTTTATTTATTATAAAAGGGTTTCAGAAAAATAAAATAAAATAAGAACCTTGCACTAAAATTGATTTAATATGATTAAATTGATTTAAGTTGCAAAATTGATTTGCAAAATAATGTTACATGTGAAATTCAATTTAAGAGTTAAATTTTAGAATTTCACATATCCGAAAAATAAATTGTTTATTTTTTGATTTGAAAACCATGAGATGTTTTTTAAACAAAATACATATTTTCAAAATAATGAGTGGGAGAGGGTTGTATGACAATACAACCCACTAGTCTCCATCGTTAGTTCAACACCGTGAAATTTAAATGGGGCTTCGCAGCGGCACCGATTCCGCACTCCCTACGGAAAGTGTTCTTTCGGATCAATAACAAGGTTGACTTCCTAGCAATAGGATTCAAGGATGTATTTCCGGTTTGACCTACCCTACGGCGGCACTCTGGAATTAAGTCTGTAGAATCTGAAATGGTGGATTACACTCATAAAATTATAATCAAATTGTTGATCATATTTTTGACAAAAATTAACGGTAATTAATAAATATGAAAATATGAGATATTTTGATTGTATTTATTAATTGAGAATGTCTCGGTTCAATTTGTGATATTTTG
>NW_010356659.1:0-262 GCF_000414095.1 Morus notabilis | reverse complement strand
GACATATATAAATCAAGCTCCTATAATCACAACGCTACTTGTAAACCAACAAGTCCGTCTCATGATTATAAAACTCTAGCGCTATTCCACTAAAAGCCTAGAGCTGCACTCTCGATTTATATAGCGTATTTATAAAGCTCTGATTAGCTCTAGTCCATGACTCAATATATTAGTATATCATCCCCATAGGATATCCATAATCAACTTGAGGTTAAGTTCCGTTTTACCTTCCTGATTACATTTATCTTATGTTCCATTATCA
>NW_010356658.1:0-552 GCF_000414095.1 Morus notabilis | reverse complement strand
AAACTTTTGGTGTCGTAACGAGGCCCACAATCCGTCAGATTGAAGCTCTATTCGCCCTTGACAACCGCCTCGAAACCGTAATAATTTTTTGTGTCGTAACGGACCCCAGTAGCCGTTAGATCGAAGCTCTCTTCACAATCTGCAATGGCCAAAGGAACGCTTAAAACTTTTGGTTTGTAACGGCGCCCATCAACCGATAGATCTAATCTCTGTTCGCGCTCTACAACTGCCACGGGAACGGTGACATCTTTTGGTGTCGTAACGGGGCCCATCATCCGTCATATCGAAGCTCTCTTCGTGCTCTACAACTGCCACGGGAATGGGGACAACCTTTGGTGTCGTAACGAGGCCGGCGCTTCAGACGTTATATCGAAGCTCTTTTCGTGCCCTACCACCGCCGCTGGAATGGCGACAATGTTTGGTGTTGAAACAAGGCCCATTAGCCATTAGATAGAAGCTCTCTTCGCCCTCTACAACGGCCCCGGAATGGGCGACAAATTTTCGTGTCGTAACGGGCACCATCAGCTGTTAGATCGAAGCTCTCTTCGTGAT
>NW_010356657.1:0-826 GCF_000414095.1 Morus notabilis | reverse complement strand
CAGGCCTCAAGGCTTAGGGCTCAGGGTTCAGGGCTCTGGGCTCAGGGTTTAGGATTCAGGGTTCAGGGTTAAGGGTTCAGGTTTTAGGGTTTAGGGTTCGGGGTTTAGAGTTTGGGGTTTGGGGTTTGGGGTTTAGGGTTTGGGGTTTACAGTTCACGGTTCAGGGTTCTGGGTTCAGGGTTAAGGGCGCAGGGCTCAGGGCTCGGGGCTCGGGGCTCGAGGTTCGGGGTTCAGTGTTCGGTGTTCAGTGTTCGGGGTTCGGGGTTCAGGGTTCGGTATTCAGAATTCAGGATTCGGGGTTTGGGGTTTGGGGTTCACGGTTCACGGTTCAAGGTTCAGGGTGCAGGGTTCAGGGTCCAGGGCTCATGTCTCAGGGTTTGGGGTTTGGGCATTGACCCTGGGAACTTAGTGCATGATGTCCACAGGAGGTGCTGACGTAGGCTTTTGGTGAGAAAAGCACGGTGGAAAACACAAATGCTGAAATGCCCCCAATGCCATAGCATTGCTGCAGCAAAGTCGCAGCAAAAGTAGGAGCAGCCAAAAATTAGCAAGCTGGCACAGTTTGTCTTTTAGCGCTGGTAGTGGTCCTAGCACTGACGCTAACAAGTCTGGACAGCTGTAAGAGCACCAGGAGGGGGGGACCATCAATCATGACTCTCATGCATACACTTGTCACTAGGGCACCTCAACATGCCCTAGTATATAAAGGAAAAGAAGGGTATTGTACATAGAGCCAGAAAAGAGGAAAGAAATCGGTGGAGGTGCACAGAATTCCTGTACGAGTTGGAAACGGAGACAGAAGAGAGTACAGGAGATTTTGGACGCT
>NW_010356656.1:0-1117 GCF_000414095.1 Morus notabilis | reverse complement strand
TTTTTTTTTTTTTGAAGAATTAGTATCCCATCAATTTTAATAGGACGAAATGTGAGTGAATGAGTACTTTTGCTAGTGTTTTTAAAGTTCCAGAGGTGCATAAACCACTTTTCCATATTTGGAGGAAAAGGTGAAAAATTATTATAGATTTATCTTAAAAGTTCCTTCTTTTTTTCCTTTAAGATTAGAATTTGGCAAAGCAAAGTTGCACATTAGTTAATATTTACAAAGAAAGATAAAACCAATAACTCATATGATAGAGATTTTTATTGGAGTAATATTAAACACATCACTATTAGAGTTTGTACCCAATCGAAAGTCAATGAGAACGTTGGACCCTCATAAGAAGGAGTAATTGTGATAGTCATCAATTATTTTAGGTAAAAAAATATCAAGATATAATAAGTTGTGCAATCTCATATTATCTGAGAAAGGATTTAGGTGATAGTTTATAAAAAATGACACCACCTTCTAATAGTAGGAGACTATTTGGAGTGAAGTCCAAAAATAAAATCGTGCGGGCTAAGTTCTAAAACATACAACATTTTATCAAGTGAAGCTGCTGTTGGATCCTTCCTTTTAACAAAATCAAGTGAGATTCCCAAACGGCATTTTTTTTTTTTGAAAATATTGAAAGGCGTGGTAGAAATATTGAGTTATAGGGTGCGTTTGGAACTCGTTTCAAAATAATTTTATTTTCTGTATGAAAATGAAAATGAAAACGTTTTCATTTCTATTTTGGAATCATTTATGAAAATGCATTTAGTAGTTTTATTAAGAGATTATTTTTAATTTAAAAAAAAAACTGAAACTGCGTTTGGTGGTTTAATTTTTAAGAACATGTAATAGTGTTTAAAATAATAATATATTAAATAAATAATAATTGAAACAAAATTCGTGAAAAATCTCCAGCAGACATCAACCTAATTTCATTCCAAAACAATTGTAAGTTTCTTCTCTAAATATTAAGGGCTCAATTTCACACTTTCATAAAAGAAATAAGGAAACCCAAAAACCATTTAGCATATTTAAATCGGCAATTCTTCGGCTGCCCAGGCAGAGGATGACCGGAAAACTTGTTCAGATTTTTGGAGCGACCCAGGTGAGGGCGTGGCTG
>NW_010356655.1:2058-2177 GCF_000414095.1 Morus notabilis | reverse complement strand
TCTCTTCGTGCTCTAAAACTGCCGCGCGAACGGGGACAACCTTTGGTGTTGGAACGGGGCCGGCGCATCAGACGTTATATCGAAGCTCTCTTCGCGCCCTTCCACCGCCACTGGAATCG
>NW_010356655.1:0-1192 GCF_000414095.1 Morus notabilis | reverse complement strand
TCTACAACTCCCACGAGAACGGCGAAACTTTTGGTGTCGTAACGGGGCCCATCAGCCGTTAGATCGAAGCTCTCATCACGATCTACGAATGGCACGGGAACGGTGAAAACTTTTGGTGTCGTAACGAGGCCCTCAATCCGTCAGATCAAAGCTCTCTTCGCGCTCTACGACCGCCACGAAAGCACGATAATTTTTTGTGTTGTAACGGGCCCCATTAGCCGTTAGATCGAAGCTCTCTTCGCAATCTACAATGGCCAAAGGAACGCTCAAAACTTTTGTAGTGTAACGGCGCCCATCAACCGATAGATCTAATCCCTGTTTGCGCTCTACAACCGCCACGGGAACGGCGACATCTTTTGGTGTCGTAACGGGGCCCATCATCCGTCATATCGAACCTCTCTTCGTGCTCTAAAACTGCCGCAGGAACGGGGACAACCTTTGGTGTCATAACGGGGCCGGTGCATCAGACATTATATCGAAGCTCTCTTTGTGCCCTACCACCGCCACTGGAATGGCGACAACGTTTGGTGTTGATACGAGGCCCATCAGCCATTAGATCGAAGCTCTCTTCGCGCTCTACAACTGCCCCGGGAAGGGCGACAAATTTTGGTGTCGTAACGGGGCCCATCAGCCGTTAGATCGAAGCTCTTTTCGCGATCTACAATTGGCACGGGAACGGCGACAACTTTTAATGTCGTAACGGGTCCCATAATCCGTCAGATCAAAGCTCTCTTCCCCCTCTACAACTGCCACGAATTTAGCGACAACTTTTTGTCTCGTAACGGGGCCAGCCCAACATACGTTATATCGAAGCTCTCTTCGCGCTCTACAACCACCCCGGGAAGGGCGACAAATTTTGGTATCGTAACGGCGCCCATCAGCCGTCAGATCGAAGCTCTCTTCGCGATCTACAACTGGCGTGGGAACGGCGACAACTTTTTATGTTGTAACGGGTCCCATAATCCGTCAGATCAAAGCTCTCTTCCCCCTCTACAACTGCCACGAATTTAGCGACAACTTTTTGTCTCATACGGGGCCGGCCCATCAGAGGTTATATCAAAGCTCTCTTCGCGCTCTACCACCGCCACTAGAATGGCGACAACGTTTGGTGTCAAAACGGGGCCCAACAGTCGGTAGATCAACGCTCTCTTCGTGCTCTACAACTGCCCCGGGAAGGGCGACAAATGTTGGT
>NW_010356654.1:456-802 GCF_000414095.1 Morus notabilis | reverse complement strand
AACATATAGAAAGGAAATATCACCTTATCAGAGACATTGTGGATAGAGGTGATGTAGCGGTTTTGAAGATCGCGTCAGAGGACAACCTTGCTGACCCATTCACCAAGACATTGCCATTGAATGTATTTGATCGGCACTTAGATGGATTTGGGATTGGAGACATGACACACCTGCTTTAGGACAAGTGGGAGATTGTTGGGAATAGTGTCCTAGAAGCATGAGATGTAATAGGATATTTATTATTTAATTAATAAAAGAGTTTATTCATCATTTTATGTGCATATATTTATGAATATTTTATGAATATCAAATGAAAATTCCGTGATTGTTTATGTAACCTTAAACA
>NW_010356654.1:0-241 GCF_000414095.1 Morus notabilis | reverse complement strand
ATTTCTAATAATTTCCGTTAAGCATAGAAATTCTAATTGAGTCTACCGATGGTCATATATAGGATGATCTTAATCCTGAGTTCTTAACAAACTCCTATTTATGGATTTATGTCTTTTGATTTACTCGATACGGATTCTGAGACCCTGAATCCTATTCCTTATATTTTGGAGACATAATGAAATAGGTAACTGGGGATGTTATTATACAAGATGGAATCCATTCCTTCTTGAGAAAGAAGTA
>NW_010356653.1:311-672 GCF_000414095.1 Morus notabilis | reverse complement strand
CGGTCGCGGTGCGGCCCCGGGGCGGCCCCGGTGCGGCCCATCAGCCGTTATATCAAAGCTCCGTTCACGTCCTTCAACTGGCATGGCAACGGCAACAACTATTGGCGTCGTAACGGGGCCATCAGCCGTTAGATTGAAGCTCTCTTCGTGCTCTACCGCCACCAGGGGAACGGTGACAACTTTTGGGTTGGTAACGGGGCCCCTCAGCCGTTAGATTGAAGCTCTCTTCGCGATGAACGAATGGCACGGGAACGGAGACAACTTTTGGTGTCGTAACGGGGCCCGATCGAACCTCTCTTCGCGATCTACAGCTGGCACGTTTTCGGCAAAAACTTTTGGTGTCCTAACGGGGCCCACCGGG
>NW_010356653.1:0-290 GCF_000414095.1 Morus notabilis | reverse complement strand
ACAACCCCGCCACGGGAACGGCGACAACTTTTGGTGTTGAAATGGGGCCCATTAGTGGTTTGATCGAAGCTCTCTTCGTGATCTACATTGGCCAAAGGAACGCTCAAAACTTTTGTTGTGTAACGGTGCCTATCAACTGATAGATCTAATCTCTGTTTGCGCTCGACAACTACCACGGGAACGGGGACGTCTTTTGGTGTCGTAACGGGGCCCATCATCGGTCATATCGAAGCTCTTTTCATGCCGTACAACTGCCACGGGAACGGGGACAACCTTTGGTGTCGTAACGG
>NW_010356652.1:0-826 GCF_000414095.1 Morus notabilis | reverse complement strand
GGGTTTTGGGGTTTGGGGTTTTGGGTTTGGGGTTTAGGGTTTCGGGTTTCGGGTTAAGGGTTTACGGTTCAGGGTTTAGCGCTCAGGGCTCAGGGCTCAGGGTTCAGGTTTCAGGGCTTAGGATTCAGGGTTCAGGGTTTACGGTTCAGGGCTCATGGCTCAGGGCTCAGGACTCAGGGCTCGGGATTCAGTGTTTAGGGTTTGGGGATTTGGGTTTGGGATTCTGGGTTTGGGGTTCAGGGTTTAGGGTTCAGGGTTCACGGATCAGGGTTTAAGGTTCAGGGTTCAGGCTTCAGTGTTCAAGGTTCAGGGTTCAGGGTTTACGGTTCAGGGCTCATGGCTCAGGGCTCAGGACTCAGGGCTCGGGATTCAGTGTTTAGGGTTTGGGGATTTGGGTTTGGGATTCTGGGTTTGGGGTTCAGGGTTTGGGGTTTGGGGTTTAGGGTTCGGGGTCACAGTTCAGGGTTCAGGGTTCAGGGTTCAGGGTTCAGGGCTCAGGGCTCAGGGCTCAGGGTTTAGGACTAAGGTCTCAGGGTTAAGGGCTCAGGGTTCAGGGCTCAGGGCTCAGGGTTTGGGGTTTAGGGTTTGGTGTTCGGGGTTCAGGGTTTGGCATTCGGGGTTCGGGGTTCACGATTCACAGTTCAGGGTTCATAGTTCAGGGTTCAGGGTTCAGGGTTCAGGGCTCAGGGTTCAGGGTGTAGGGTTCAGGGTTCAGTGTTAGGGGTTCCGGGATCGGGGTTTGGGTTTGGGGTTTGGGGTTTGAGGTTTGGGGTTTATGGTTTGGTGTTTAGGGTTTAGGGTATAGGGTTTAGGGTTTGGGGTTTTG
>NW_010356651.1:5009-23382 GCF_000414095.1 Morus notabilis | reverse complement strand
AAAGGTCCAAAGTTGGTTGGTCTAGACTCTAGAAACAAGATATATAAAAATGTTGTAGGCATTCACATTCAACACAGAATCCATATGCTTTTCGATATTCTGTAAAACGACAATGAAAGAAATAAACATAGGATTTTCAGAGAATAAACTCAAATGGAGCTGGATCACGGATCAAATAAGCAAATGGATCCAAATCCGGTTGTTCCTCTTTATAAAAACACGTGTACACAACATATAGAATCATTTGACAATACTTAATTGAAGTAGATCAGTGGGTTGAGTTCCAGATATCATAAAGATGATAAATACCATTATGAAAGTGTTGTTTACATGCATATACATAATACTATACATATTCGTGTGTGTATATATATATATATTCTGGAAGAACCAGCTTGATCAATGGTTACCACTTACCCAACAAAAGGGGACCAAATGATACCTAGTTTGACATCTATCGAAGTTGTCTTACAAATTACAAATTATCCCGGTGTCAAGCACTGAACCTAATTTTCTTTTATCATTTTATATGGACTAAAGAAACTAGAAAGACATAGGAGACTAGGGAATGAAATTCTTATAGAGTTGTCTGGTGCCAGCTTTACCTAAAACCCTAGGACGACATAAAAGATTCAAGAAAGGCTTTGCATTTTCACGCGTTTCCAATAATATAAACATTCACTCATGTAGCTAAAAGCTGCCATTTGAAGGACAAATATTTTGATTTTGAAAAAAAAAAAAAAAAAAGACATGTCGAGTTAAGAAAAGACTAGTAAACGACATTATCTCTTGTTTATATTGTTTTTGTTTTAGTAGGACTACACAGCCGTTTTTATTGAGCGAAAAAGATTGTCGTTTCCCAGATAAACGATATATCGTTTCATTTCGTTTACTAACAACCACTTAAAACTAAACGACTTAGAGTAACTACATCATCTCGTTGAAGGAAACTACACGTCGTTTTTGAGAAACAGAAACGACATGTTGCTTTAGAGTTTATTTTGTTGCTCTAAACGACATTTCATTTCTACTCCATTTCTACTCAACACGTATGGATAATAAATTGTCGTTTTTGAATTAACCGATATCTTGATGTCATTATCGCTTCTAAAAGATGCCTATGAAAAATGTGTTGTCGTTTTTGTATTCATTCCTGTCATTCCATTAAGAACAAGTTATCTTATTCAATTTTTTATTATTATTATTATTTTAAAAGAACAGCATGCATCTTCAATAAAATGACTCTCTATAAGGAACCTGTCGTTGATTACACGTCATTGGAGATCACCAAATCCTTTTTACGAAAGGTAAAAAAAAAAAAAACAAAGGGAATGTCATATGCATTAAGCTACATAAAAATTAAAAACCAGTCGCTGTTTTTATACTTCTGTCGTTCAATGAAAGTGAAACGACAGAAGTAGAAGATAACTTCTTGTTTAATTACGTCGTTGAAGGCAACCAGGTATTTTTCTTTTCGAAATTTAAAACGACGAATCGTTTTGTTAATTTATTTGTCGTTTAAGTTCTTCACTCATTTTCTTTTTCGTCGTTTGGTGATTATTCGGTCGTTTTTTTGTTTATTTGTCGGGTCCTTTCGTTATTGTCGTTTGTCATCTGTTTTTGTTGTAAATGTCGATTTCGGTTTGCTTTTATTTTACGTTTCTGTTGTTTGACTTTTACTATCATTTTTCTTTGACTGTTTTACATGGTTTTCAAATTTGTTGTCGCTTTCTCTCGCATTTCTCTTTTATATCGTCTTCACTCTTCATTATCATCCTCACCTTTTCGTTGCCTTCTTGGATCATATTTTTTCCGATTTATTCTCGTATATTAACTATTAGTGCGTTTTCTATTTTATTGCAGTTGTTGTTTTGCACTCCCTTTTTTGCTGTCCTTTTTCTCTTTTTTTTTTTTTTTTTTTTTTTTGATTTTTTTTTTTTTTTTTTTTTCGTTTTCCCCTCATTTTTTTTTTTTTTTTTTTTTTTCCTGTAACTGTTGGTTTATTTATAAGGACCCTCCAGAGTGAGAACCCTTGAAAAATATATTTGTAGAACGCCCTATTTTAACTGTTGAATTAAGTTTTTTATTGTTAGATTTGTGCATAACTATTTGAAAAAGTTACATTGTGCCGTACATAATTACTCATTCTGCAACATATCTAACTGTTAGAAAAATAATTCAACAATCAAAACAAAATATTCCACTAATAAATTTTTTTAAGGGACTTATTTATATTATTGATATTTTTGGGTTTTAGGATTTTTTTTGACTCCGTATTTATATTATTTATATTTTTGCGTTTTACCTTTAGGATTTTTAGATTGTTTAATTTTGGAACTTGTTGAGAGGGACAATACTTATCTGTACGAAAGTCGAAAAGGAACCTTCCAAATCCGCCAAAAGAAAGAAATGAAAAATGAGAAAAGAGAACCTTCCTATAAGGTGCTACTCACTTTTTCATCCTAAATTCTTAATATCAACGTTATTTGTTTAAACTTCATGTTAATGCGAGGAACAAATTAAACTAACTTGTTTTGTTTGTACGCATTGCTAAAACAAAACAAAAAAGGGAAAAAAAACCTTATGTAAAACATGTTAAAGAGTAGTGTTGAGTCTCTTAATTTTGAATATAGTTACATTTTGTTACATAAATTTTTAATTTGACGTAATAGTCTTTGAATTTTTAATTTGTTACAGTTTTGGTTCCTAACAATTAAATTGGAAACTGATTTCCGAAATTTAATATAGTGTAATTACATCATTATAGCATAATAACAGAAATTTTTACATAAATACTTACAATAATTGCAAAATGTTATAGTTTAACAAGTTTTAATAGTGACAGATACAAAATTTTACATATAGCGTAATTCTTTTTAAAAAATTTAAATTATTACGCTGAACGCGTGATTATTTTTGTCAAATTTTAAAAAACGCATGAAAATAATCAAAACTATAAAAAAAATGAAAATTCAGTGACTAATATTTTAAAATTAAAATGTGACTATATTGAAAGTATAGGTACTAACAACACAAATTACCTTTCAAAAAATAAAAGAGGCGTTTAGTTGGAGAATTCAAACGATAATTTGAATCATGGTTTATGATTTATTATAGTGTTTCTTCTCATAAAAAATACACATAAATAAAAAATAATTCTAATCACATAATTTTAATTTATGAACTAAACGTCTCCGAAAAGATTTTGGGGAAGTTGATCTAAAATACCGTTGAGAAGACTGAAGTACCCCCCGCATAAGGATTTGTTGAGTTTCTAATGAAATTAGCCGACCCCACTCATTTGTTCCTATCGGTTGCACTTTCTCGGAAAATTCCTTTCCATTTTTCTTTTTCCTTTCCTTTCCCTTCCCCACCAACCAATCTTTAAACGCAAACCCAGAAGAAACTCCACTGTTTCAATGGCTTCGTCGGACGGGAAACTGGAGCTCCGTACGCTGGGCAACACGGGACTGAAGCTCAGCTGCGTGGGATTCGGCGCCTCTCCTCTCGGCAATGTCTTCGGCCCCGTCTCCCAAGACGACGCCGACGCCTCTGTTCGCGAAGCCTTTCGTCTCGGCATCAACTTCTTCGACACTTCTCCGTATGTACTTCCTCAATTCCTTCCCTGAGATTTGGCTCTCAATACACATTAAAAGCTGCGTTTTGATTGCTCGTAGTCGTAATGCAAAACAAAACTTGGAAAAATGTGATTGAGATATGATCAGAATGTGCTATCGAGTGTTTTTTTTTTTTCGTTTTTTTTTTTGGTTGAATCAAAATATTCATTGAACCAAAATGGGGCAATTTGATTAGCGAGAATTTTTTGGTTCCTCTCGTACTGTAGGATTTTTTTTTTTTAGGTTTAATTGTTGGCTGGCAACAATCAAATATTTGGGTTTTATGAACTAATTGTTAGTTTAATTTAGTATTTTTGTGATCTACAAGTTTCAATCTTTAGTTTTCATGTTCCATTCGGTTGCTTAATTATTTGACAGAACTAGTAAAGATCATAAATTTCAATTTTCGGGACCAGGATTCCCTTTGGTTGATGGGGAATGAAAAAGAGAAACTAAAATGTAGCTTTTGTGCTTGAACAAATTTGTTATTATGTAAAGCTTGTAAATATGGCTGCTTTTGTGCACCATTGGTTGCTTAGCGTAACAGCCTAGCCTTTTCTTGTAATGTTTGATGGTGTCATGGTTTTGGGGCTTTTAAGGTACTATGGAGGGACTTTGTCAGAGAAGGTACTTGGGAAGGCGCTAAAAGCACTTGGTGTTCCGAGAAATGAGTATATTGTTTCCACAAAGTGTGGACGATATGCTGAGGGCTTTGATTTTAGTGCTGAGAGAGTGACTAAGAGCGTTGATGAGAGCTTGGCAAGGTTGCAGCTAGATTATGTTGACATACTGCAATGTCACGACATTGAGTTCGGCTCCCTAGATCAGGTGCTCAAATATTTCTATTCACTTTCTTTTTCATGTCTTTAATGCACTATAGACCTGCGTTTTAGTAATTAATAATTAAGCTCGAGTGTGGTTTTCTTTTGTGGACACTTGACAGATTCCTGCTCTTCAGAAGCTGAAGGAAGCTGGGAAGATTCGCTTCATTGGTATTACCGGGCTTCCATTGGATATTTTTACGTATGTTCTTGATCGGGTGCCACCTGGGGCAGTGGATGTGATTCTTTCATATTGCCACTACAGTATTAACGATTCAACGTTGGACGATTTAATGCCTTACTTGAAGAGCAAAGGCATTGGTGTTATCAGCGCTTCTCCACTTGCGATGGGGCTTCTTACTGAGAGTGGTCCTCCAGAATGGCACCCAGCTTCGGCGGAGCTCAAGGTGGGGGTTAATAATCTCTTTATAAATCCTGCATTTAATGTGATTCTTGTGATGCAGAACTTAACTATTGTGGGTTTGTTTTATATATCAATAGTCCGCATGCCAAGCTGCTGCTGCCTTTTGTAAAGAGAAAGGGAAGAATATTTCAAAGTTAGCCATGCAATACAGCTTGTCAAATAAGGATATTTCATCAGTTCTGGTTGGGATGAACTCTGTTAGACAGGTCTCTTTTCTTCATTAGATTTTACTGCAATATCTGTCATCATCACTCATTGTTCACTTGTCATTTCCAAAGCAGAGTTTTTTTTTTAGTTAAATTAAATTCTTTGTTGGAATGAATATCATTTCGGTTATCAGGTTGAGGAGAATGCTGCTGCTGCAGTGGAACTCGCGAATGCTGGGAAGGATGAAGACACCCTATTAGAGGTCGAAGCTATTTTGAAACCTGTAAAGAATCAGACATGGCCTAGTGGAATCCAAAGGAGCTGACATCATTCCTTTTCTGTAACCACATTCCTCTGCTTACCCTCAAGCTGTTGTATTGGACGGTCAAGTGGCAATTTTAATCCCAAATGGAGATCTAAATTGAAGATGAATTATAATAGTGGCTATATGCTTGTCCTCTTGGAAAATATGCTAGAAGGTATAAATTATAAAATCTCATCTTTGAGCCAAGAATGTAATAATGTTATCATTTATTGCCACTTTCACGAGCAGTTTTCAGAAAGTCAAGAGGTCATGTGTTCGGTGTTATTTTTTACCCTTGAATTGTATATTTGAATTTTGAACCAATCCCTTTTGTGTTTCTGAATAAAGCTGTTATGGCAAGTTTGTGTTACATAAAGATTGATCCACGGTTACTATCTGTCCATTTCACAACTCTCCAGTTTCTACTTTGGACAGATTTTTAGTTGGCAAAGCCACTGTTTGATACCTAAATTTAGTTATGGCAACATGTTTTACAGTAATCTAAACGACATTCACCAAAAACTGATGAAACGGATGATTGCAACGTAATGCCTTGATGCAGAAGAGGACTTTAGGAATCCGGATATCTGAACTGAATTACAAGATACAAAAATGGAAAATGACAAGATAGAATAAGCGGTTTTGAGGACCCCAGACCAACCTCTAAGACAGTGCACGGCGTTAGACACTCTACACAAATCTGATCATCCGCAAAACCCCTATTCATACTACTAAAAGACCACAAAGAAACCACTAACCAACCTCTAGCAATTCGTTATTAAGCAGGACCCTAACATACTCTTTGAAATAAGAAAATAAAATAAGGTTAAAAAGTAATTAGTCGTTTTCTGAAATTGCAGAAAAGTGAGTGGCAAATTCTTGCAAGTATCTTCATCAAACAAGTGCTACTGAGGTGGGCTTTCTGTTTTTTTTTTTTTTAACAAAAAAAATTCTTGCAATGATTTTTGTTGTGCTTGTGCTATATCTTATTATATGTATGACAATTAATAATGGGGCTTAATTTTTTATTTGTTCACGATAAATCAGCGTTCTTATGGTGATAACTGGAATAAGAAAAACCTTGATCGGATGAGATGCGGCGGAGTTAACGGTTGGTCTACAGATAATCCGCTTGTGTTTAAAGCAGCAAAATTTGCAGTCAATCACTTCAATAAAGACATGGTAATATTATTGTTCGTCACTGGATACTGAAATTCTTTATTTTTCTTTTTAGTGAGTATTTGATTAATTTAATCCCATTGTGTGTATAATTTTCGGGCTTCAGGAAAAGAAGCTCCAACTTAAAAAGGTGATTAGAGCACATGGGAAAATGTGTTCTAAGATGGATTTCTATTTGACATTATTGGCATCGGACGAGAATTACTATGAATCACATGTTTGAGTTAGAAGAAATGCCGTTGGTGATGGAAAAAATTCGATGCTGAAGTCATTTTCGTTAGGCTTGCATACCTTAACCCTAATCTCTTACGGCAGGACTAGTGTTGTGTTGTTTGAGATAGTTATATATATACCAGTTTTCAATAGTTATAGTTCTATCGGTGGTTATCATTAAATATAAAAATATGATTACGTGACGTGATAAGAATTCAGTTTTATTAATTGTTATAAATTTTTTTAGTCAATTCTATAATTTATTATAACCGTCGGATTAATATCTTACGGTTAAAATAATGATACCCGATGAATAAATATTGGAGTAACCATTAAAACCACACTTGTATATATATATATATATATGTATGTATATGTATATATATAGCTTAGGATTTTCTTTGACAAAATAAAGACTATGCTATGCAGTTTAGGTGTAAGTTTGTTTGTAGACAATGTTTTGTATTTTCTTTCTTTGTTTCTGAAACTACACAATGATTTATGTTTTCATAGAATTAATGGGAGTTTTATCAAGGTGGTTCTGTTTGTGATGTAATATTTCTTTGAATCCTATTGTTTTTCAATTCATGCTTTGGTGACATTCAATTTTATTTTGAAACAGAATTCTCTAGCAATTCAGTATTAGACGTCTAAATGATATTCTTCTTCATTGTGGTAGGACACTTAAAGGCCTTACTTTCACTAATCAAAGAAGGCCTCTTGAGGAACTTCTATAGGTGTATATCTCTTAGAACATGTACAAGGATAAAAAGAGATGAATTTAGGCCCCATTCATTTCGCTTATTTGAGTTTAGAATTCGAGTTTTGTTACAGTAAAAAGCTCTCACAAATAATCACATCTAATTTTTTTGCTACAGTAAAAAATTCTCACATAAAATTACATCTCAACTCGAATTAAAAACTCGAATCAGGCCCTTAAAGTATAAGAAAAAGGCTATGGAAGTTTCGAGTGTGTGAAAGACTTTTGTTGTGGCTCTTCAACTCAAGTCATATTTTTGTGTGTGATGTGACAGTGACAGTGAGAAGAACATTAACTAGGCTTATTAACTATTTCTAATCATATGTGTGTATGTATATGTATATGTATACATATACAGTCCTTCCACTGGGCCTATTAACTGTTTGTAGAACAGGAACTTCCAAGGAACCACGTGGACTTGTCCTCCAACTCATCATTGTGAACAGAACCAGCAAAAAGCTCCACTTGGCATTAAAGAGATATTGGGTTAGAGAAAATCTCATCTGTTTGAGCAAAGCAGCATCTGACCCCGGGGATTAGAGACATGCTAGGGACATCTACAATATAGTATATTAATATATGCGTGTATATATACATGTATCTATATAGAAAAAATATAAAACAAAAAATAATGAGTCGGTAGAGTCTTTTTGAATACTTAACCCGCACGGTTGATATATAAATCAAGCTGAAAATCTTGTACTAATCCAAAATCTGTGGCAGATATAAAATAGGCATCAAGGACAAGAACCCTTTTGGCCATTAATCTTGAATTGGAGTGGTTGGTGCAGAGACAATGAAAAATGTTGTTCTCTTTTGAGAATATGTCGTGAGGAATCAACCACATGGTTTTGTCACCTATTTGATGATGAAAAACCTTTGATATGCTTAATGGTGCTTTGTCTTAGCAATTTGCCATGGCCTACCATGAATAAAACAAAGTATGGAGCCTCTTATTTGAATGCTAAACAATATTGTACAAATTCTCCTGCTGATAAAAAACCATACAGACCATTTGGACTAAACATTAATGGATTGAGACTACACGGAGGATAAAACCTTTGGATGCATATTCATTCATTAAGCAGACACACAAAAATCAGACTATTGGATTTCATTATCAACTTGAATGTGCCAAAGTGATACAATGTATTGTGACAGGAACAAGTCAGAAGTTGGTAATTATGAGTTTATGCCCCAATTTAAATGGTGATAGCCTGATAGGTTGATGGGAAGCACATAACAAACTCAACCTAACGTTATATTATCTTTCTACTATGAATGAGACCTTGAGAGTAACTCAAGAGTACTAACTACTATGACATGAAAGACAGTTATAGAAAGACAGACACTTTTGAGTTTTTGGCTCAAGTTCGGTTAACTTTAACATGCCATTTTAAGATTGGATAACTTTTATGTCACACATTGAAGAATAGTGAACTTTTAATCTTCTAGACAAAAAACTGAATCTGATCATAGTTATCATTCCAATACCCAACATCCTACAACATTGACAGAGTTTCTTTTCATTCACCTTCTGATTTGTTTCCTTATGAGCGACACTTGGCAGAAACCTGATCAGCAAATTGCCCAACACCTTCCTGATTTCATGCTTATTTTTATGGTACGTGCTTCATCCCTATGCTATGCATGTGGCCAATAGAAATTTTTATGGTGAAGAAGATTTGACAGAACCTTGATCTTAGTACAATGGATTGGTGAAAAAAATAACATGTCTGGAGATATGAAAGATGTACTTCTTTAGACTTATTAGTAGATTATTGGATATAGAATGAATGCTTCAAGCATGATTCAGAACCACAAAGGGCAATTTTTTCTTCTTATAGGACTTTTTTAGGTTCTTCTACCGTGGCTGGAGAAGCATTCTCAAGACCAATGCCGTTAGTACGATACACTTGTGAACTTGAATGTTGGAACTGCAAAAACGGAAACGATATACTTTCGGACCTCAAAGATTCTAGTATTGATATTGTGAACTGCGTTAGAGAGATGATATATTTGCAAACATTCAAGGTTGAAATTGCAAAAAATAAAATAATCTAGCTATCAAACATTTGTCCAGCTGGTATCATCCTTCAAGGAGCCCAAACAAACACCATTTGGTCAAAAGAACTTTTATAAATACTTAGAATATGAAAGAAATAAGAATGCTGTGATCTATTGGAATATTCTTGTTCATATATAGAAACAAGTGTTTTGAAACATTTAGGACTGTATTGGTTCAACTAGCTTTATACGCCCATGTGAACTAGTCAAGAAGGGACCCAATAAATGATTTAGCTAAAAAGTAGCTAAAAGAGGGAACTAGTATATATTTAGTGAATACAGACCATGTTTTGGATAATTGATGGGGCTACAATCAGGAATTAAAAAGGCAAATTGGCTGGTTCTCACTAAAAATTAAAAGTCAGTACTCAAATAGCCCAAGTCCAAATTCAATGCTTCTATGAATGAGTAAGTGAATCATCATGCCCTATTTTGTTATACGGCCCCTTAAGTGTCAAGGACATGCCTAGCACCAAAAAAAAAGGGCATTGCTTTATTAGTTGAAGCATTTTGAACATAAACACTTTTTTTTTTTTTTTTTTTTTTGGCACAAAAATGGGGTGGGGAAAGATGTTCCTTGACTCATTAGGCAAAACCATGTGAATTTTCGGCAAGACCTTCACCTGATATGTTTCTCAACATTCTTCATAGAGCTCTCCCACAAATAAGTAACAATCCCACTAATTTTTAAGGTTTTAAGTCTCTCAGTATATATACATACCAAAGTCTAGACTACTCAATCACTACAACTTTTTTTCCATCATTTGACCAACCTTTTACTTGATTCTCAAAATTTCCCTTTTTTTTTTGTTTTGTTTTGTTTTGACAACTTAAGATGGGAATCAGATTGAAGGGGATAACTCAGGCCAAACATAAACTCCAGAGAACTCTTTCAGCGAGATATGGAACACTAGTCTCAGCAACTAGTACTCATGATGTTCCCAAAGGCCACTTTGCTGTTTATGTTGGAGAAGCAGAGAAGAAGAGGTTTGTCATTCCAATATCTTACTTGAACCATCCTTTGTTCCAAGACTTGTTGAACCGAGCCGAGGAAGAATTCGGGTTCGATCATCCTACCGGAGGCCTCTCGATTCCTTGCAGTGAGGACTATTTCAGCAGTCTAACTTCAGCTCTAAGTTGTTCATAAATATTGGCCATGCTAGAGACAGACATTATTAAAGTTAACTATTAGGCCCTTTTTTGGGTTCTTCTTAACTTTGTGAAGCAATGCAAAAGATGAGACACAGAAAAGAAAGCGGTCTCTTGATCACTTCAGTATTATATATGTGAGTTATTGTCAATACCATCCAATGTGATGTTTTGTAATGTCAATGAAAATTCTTTTACAATTTGTACTTCTAGTACTTGTGGCAAAGTGTATAGTTTATTCTGTTTCCAGCATTTAAAAACATTATATCACAGCTCAACATTTTGGTCTCTAGTTTTCCTGGCAAGAAAACTGATTACATTCTCTTGAATTTGCAACAACAAAAATTGAATAGCCATAACAGTTAGATATCAGTGAAGATAAATATGAAATATTTAAGTCACAATTTTGGTGTTGAAAAGGGACAGATAAGAGAAGGCTGGAAAATATTCTTCTAAACAATACTTAGTTTCATTATTTATAAAAATTGAATTAATTATAAAAGTCAAAATTCTATATCCAAAAAGAAAAAAATTTAAATTTAACCATTATTTTTCAATTCTATTATTTATATTACTACACAAAATTTTGATGTGACTACGGAAAATAATCTGCCGGATATAAAGTGATAACCTGCAGATTACGAAAGATAATCTGTAGGTTATTACCGTTGTTGCTATATGGATCTCATCGTTTTCGGAGAATTTGGTGAATGTTTCTTTAGATCTTTGAATGTATAATATATATAAAAATTAATGTGTGAATATGTAACTATACTTGCTCACTTACTTGATTATTGTTAACTATTTATTAAATTATAATAATAATTGTTGAGTTTCAGGGGGGTTTGCTATAGATAAGATAGTAGTTATCACCACTGACTAGAGTGGCTCTTAGCAGTGATGGTGGTTATGTGATCAGAGGTTTGAATGATATAGAGATGGTTTTCTTTGATGGTTTTAAATAAGAAATGTGCATGTGAACCTAGTATTACCACATCTTCACGTATTTTTACCATTATCATATTTAAAGGGTTTGAGATGACACGCTCTTTATTGAGGAGTAGAGTCTAATAATAGAACTTTTAACGAATATTTATGTCAGTATAGTCTAATAATAGAATTTTTAACAAATATTTATGTTAGTATTTAGGGAGTCTTTTTAGGCCTCGTTTATTTCGCTGATTCGAGTTTAAAATTCGAGTTTTGTTACAGTGAAAAGCTCTCACAAATAGTCACATCTAACCTTTTTACTACAGTAAAAAATTCTCACATAAAATCACATCTCAACTCAAATTAAAAACTCGAATCTGAACGGCCCATTAACATCTAAGAATGATCTGCTATAATCGGCCGTTTCCTTCCTAAATTTTTGTTCAGCCAACAATTAAAAAAATCAATGCACTGTTCAGTTAAACCTAGAACTCTTGAAATTGGATCCTGATTAGAGAGTACATCGTCATTGTTTCTGTTGCAGGCCATTATTGTGTCAGTGTAATACTCTGTGTTTTTGTGATTGGTCCTTATCTTTTTTAAATTTTTGG
The DNA here is from genome assembly GCF_000414095.1 of Morus notabilis. Taxonomy (NCBI): domain Eukaryota; kingdom Viridiplantae; phylum Streptophyta; class Magnoliopsida; order Rosales; family Moraceae; genus Morus; species Morus notabilis. The sequence continues at coordinate 11,160 of NW_010356651.1, read as the reverse complement.
GGGTACATATATATATATATATATATGTATATGTAATGTGTCTATGTGGTTTATACAAAATGATTGAGCCTCATGTTACATTGACAAAAACCAAATCTAATATATGGATTCGATGAACCCTTTTAAATTCCAACACATCAATAATTTACATGCTCTTCTCTCTTGCAAGGACCATATTGTAAGCTAGCTAGTAAACTGGTTCAAGTGCATTTGAGTGGAGATCTCTAGAATCTCCGAAATGCAGTTTTAATATTTGTCGCTGTTCTCTTTTTCTTTTTCTTTTTCAAAAAAAAAAAAAAAAAAACCTATTTTCATCTGCAAGAAGAGTTGGTAGTGTGACTAGTGAGAATAGAAAAGTTAGAAATTAAAAATAGCTTGTTAATTGGTTCTGTTTTCCGCCTTGCAGCCTCACATGTGCCCATTGGCTGGCTGTTTGCGGCTTTTAGTGTTTTTTTGAGACGAATTGTATAATATATATATATATATATAAATATGAATGAATGTATATCATGATAGCCCACATGCAATGTGTACAAACTGTGTGACTTTACCAGTCCCCACAAACCACCTTTTGAGATTTAACAGAAGAAAATAGATTTCATGTTTCATATTTTTATATTAATATTTGAAACCCACATGCAGTCTAGTGGCTCAAATTTCATCCATGTTCTTTTTGTTTTTCCCAATGTTAAAATGATAAGAACATCCCTGGCAGTTGAGAGAGTGAAGACACACATATATATAGGTGCAATTTAGGCGTATGAGGAAGGAAAATCGGAACAGGTTATTATTTAGTTCTCTACGTGAAAAACCGTGGGCGATATCATCCTTAATAATTTGTGTACTATACACACACACACACACATGTATATATATATATATATATATATATATATATATACTTTGAGCAAGTTGTGATACTGATACCACATTAAATTAACCCACAAAATCTATATGATGCCTAGCTAGGACAAAGTACATGTTGAAAAGGCACTATATATATACATCTACACTCAAACACTGAACAGTACGTATAAAAAACATGAGAAAGGAAGGTATCATAATTTAGAGCTCAGCAAAGAATATTAGTTAGTTTGGTATTCGTTGTGGGAATCTATCTTTTCTTTTCTTTTCTTTCCTTTTCTTTTCTTTTCTTTTCTTTTCTTTTCTTTTTTCTTTTATTTTTGTTTTTCACTTGACAACTCATGTGCAAAGGAAACAAACCGAAAACTGATTATCGAACAGATTAAATAATTATTGTACATAATTAATAAATAAATGAAATGATGATAACTGATCAATTCAAATTAGAAGGGTATACTATTATAAAATAATTGAAAGGTTTACAAAAGGTAAATGGATTGAGAATATATATATATATATATATATATATATATGTGTGTGTGTTATAACTGAGCAGCCATGCATGCAAACGACGGCCACCGCTTTTAAGCCAATTATATGCACTCACAATGATTTATATAGAAGCCACATGTTTTGACTTCCTGACGCTTATATAATGGTCATCTTCTCCATCAGTCGTCTGATATATATATTTTATAAGTACGCGAATATATTTATCTATAATATATATATATATATGTAATATATATCAGTATCAGACTCACATGCATACATTGGTACTGCATGTGCAGTGTGTGTCAAGTAAGAGAGAGAAGAGACCAACAAAATATTCAGGTGGTTTGGGAAGGTATGGGCGCTAGAAGGAATCAGCAACAAGAAGCCAATATCTAAACATTAATACTTTATTATATATTTGAGTCATTAATGAATTGCCTTTTAATGAATTCCTAGCGTCACCTATCTAGATAAGGAGAAACACTAGTCATTAAGTAACGGACGTCATGAAGAACATGTAGCAGCAGTTATAATATATGTGCGAGGAAAAGTGGAAAATTTTATTAATTATCTTACCATATATATGCCCATTGTATTAATAAAAAAACATAAGTTGGGTGTGCAATTACACCACAATCCAACCAAATCTACAATAAAACCAATGGTAAAGTTTCTAATCCGGTACCAGATTGGAGTGGCACACATATATTTCTTTTAAAAACAAGTATATTTTCCTCTTAAAATATGTATATTTCCTCTTAAAACATGTATATAGGTGTTTAGATAAATTATAGGTGTCTCCTCCATTATACATGTTTTAAGAGGAAATATACATATTTTAAGAAGAAATATACATATTTTTAAAGAAAATATGCATGTGCCGATTGGAGACGATTCCTAAAACCAATTTTTGCCCCAATATACATATATGATATATATGTACATATATAAATACATGAAAGCTCTTTAGAAACATATACACTAAGCTAGTACAGATAGTACTTGAAAGCATTATTAATTGAAAATGAGAATTCGTCTTCCGGAGATGGTTCTTCAAGCCAAGAAAATTATTCACCGCCACCGCCGTTACCACCACCTATCATCGGCCCATAATCAGGTCGTCCCAAAAGGACATTTTGCGGTGTATGTCAGCGAAGATCCGGCTGAGAAGAAGCGGTTTGTGGTTCCAATCTCGTACTTGAAGCATCCTTTGTTCCAAGAGTTGTTGTTCAAGGCTGCTGAGGAGTTTGGTTTTGATCATCAAATGGGTGCAATTACCATTCCTTGCGCTGAAAAGGATTTCATCAATCTTACTTCCTGTTTGAAATATTGCTCATGATCTTGACTGGCTAGCTATAGAAATCATCATGAATAGTACTTGTGTAAATCACTTTTTGTATATATAATTAGGAGCTAGCTTGCTAAGCTATTGCATTAGAAACATTTGTTTCCATTTGATTTGTATTGTGATGCAATTATTTCTCATTGGGCATATCGGAAATTCATTCAAATTTCAAGAGAACTATGATATTAGATTGCCAGAGGCTATTAACTTAATCTTTTTACAACCCAAGTTTTTTTATTATAATAGTTTCTCTCATAAAAATTTAAATATAATATTTTTAATACAATTTTTCTTTTACATAAAAAAATTTAAATTGTGACGTTGTGAAACAACACTATATATCCATACTCGCTTTTTAATACTATCTCGTTTAGCAAAAAAAATAATAAAAAAAAAATACTCTCCCTAAAAGGGAGAATAAGTTTCGGGGGGCCATTTTCTTGCCTCCCACGTTTCGTTCCTCGCGTATTTTTTCTTTTTTTTTTTAGCTTTTTTTAGTTTTTCTTTTTCTTTTCTTCTTTTTCTCAATTATCTTTATTCTTTCTTGCATTTTTCCCCCCTTATTTTTTTTATTACATCTTTTAACCTCTGATTTTTATATATTTTTAAATATATCTACTTCAAATACTTTTTTTACAATTATTTAAAATATTATTTCTAATTACCATGCTAAATTAATTTATTCTCAAATGTGTCCCTATATAGACATTTTTTACCTATGATTCTTATAAATTTCAACTTCAGTTGTGAAACATTTTGTAAAAAAAAAAAAAAATTCTTAATTTTTTTTTGTCTTTTTTTCCATATCTTATTTTTTCGTATTTTTGTCTTTATTTCTTTTTTCTTTTTTTCAGCATTTTGTATAACTATTGTTTTGAATAAGGGTGGCAATTCGTGTCACATGTAGTGTTCGTGTTGTGTTTTGATCATTTTTTTCTAAATTTACAGTCAACCCGAACACGACCCGTGACACGAAATTTTTTAAAAACCGCAACACGAACACGACACGATCACTTTACGGGTTGACACGACATGACACGAAAATGACCCGTGACACGAAATTGACCCGTGAACCCGAAATTGACACAAAAATTGTATACTTTTATTTAGTTTTTTACATATTAAAAATAACTTAAAATTCATAACACACTAAAATACAATAACGTCCATTGAAATTAAGCAAATAATACTATAAGATTTTGAGTACAACTATCATGATATCATAAGTTCATAATAAAATCAAAATATGTAATGAAAAATATATGTATTTTTAAATTTTTTACAAGTTTCGTGTCGTGTTCAGGTTAGGCGGGTCCAACCCGAAATTGGCCCGTGTTTTTTCGTGTCAATTTCAGGTCGACCAAATTTTGACCCGGACCTCTTTTTCTCAACCCTAACCCGTGAAATTCTTGTCGTTTCGAGTCGTGTTATCGTGTCATAACCCATATTATCGGCCCTAATTTTGAATAAGTCAAGTGCGACTTTATATATATATATATATATCCATATTGTATAAAAACAAGTACATTCAAAGGGTACTAGTAGCGTTCACTATCAAACGTAATAAATAAATAAAAAAAGTGGGAACTCACTGATAAAATTAAGTTTTAATTAGTTGTGGGGCTCCATACTAATTGTACCTCTAAATATTTTTGTATCCCTCTATAAGTACACACATATTCGCCGCAACAATTTGGAATCCAATCGTATAAAGTCCTTTCTCCACCTTTTCTTTTGTTTTGGGAAGTGTCAGAACATTATATAGGAATCTTTAAGATGGAAATGATAAGAAGCTTCACTTTTCTCAGAAAAAATAAATGAAAGTTCTATCTTTTTGTTTTTGCTCAATAACGAAAGTTCTATTTACAAGGATAAGTATGCATTCTATACTTCTCTGAAAGACTGCAGGATAAGTTTAGCCCCAACTTTTTTTTTCCGGGCTGGTAACATGTACATTTTTATGTCTAATTACATAAATCACATAAGTACATCCGTTTATTTTATCGATTCGAGTTTATAATTCGAGTTTTATTACAGTAAAAAATTTTAAAAAAATAAGTTTTTCTTGGTTCGAGTCACTCTGCCTGAACCAAGAGAGTGCCTCGCAATATATAGCTGAGGCCAAACACTAGTCACTCTAACAGGATAAGATACAGACTAATACACTTTTGACCAAATGGAAAATAAGACACGCGACTTTAAGTAAAGTAAGAAAAGATAGAGCCACTTTCGGTGGAGTGGCAGACAGGATGTTGTTACACTTTTGACTTAAGAAAAAGTATTACTGTACAAGATAAAGGACAAGGACTCGTGACTAAGTGATGGGACCATCAGAGAGAGATGGTGCCTGTTTCTGTGGATGAAACGGACGGACTCATCTCTCAAAGATAGTCACGTGTAAGCCACTGATTGAGATCTGTGGATGAGTCATTATTTGGGTCCTGGGAATCTTGGAACAGTGTAGAGTTGTAGTCTGGCTGTTCCTGTGTGTCTTGAGGTGGTTGAGCAGTATCTTCCCTCTCTCCCAAAGAGGTTCCCCTGGTGCATACTATCTTCCTCATACACCGTCCATATTTACTCAATTCCCAGACATAAGGACTTCCAACATGAGGTGTATGCTTGGTGACACACAGGGCTCCACCCCACAGGACATACAGTATTGTACATACATGTTCATGTAAATAAACATTACAACAGACATCAACCATAGTCTAGTTAATCCAAATATTAAATAAGTTTACAGAATTCTCAAATTCCTTACATTTATTCAAGAGGATGAACTCAATCCTCTCTTGATCCAACAGTAGCAATCTTTCGCTACCCTGCACCGCTCCTAGAGTCTCCTGGGAGGGGTTTAATACATTTAAAAAATAAAACGTGAGCGAAAGGCCTAGTAGGATATAATTTGAAATAAATGTTATAATAAATGTGCGAGGGAATACATAAATGAATAAGTAAATAAAATAAGACATTCAGTCCCGACAGAACAGCCGGAACCTCACATCCTTTTTCGGAAAGGAAAAGTAACTGTAAATAACCATTTTACAGGCTTCAGCAAGTAATTAGTACAAATTACTTACCTAACCACTCGCCTACCCTACCCGGACCGAGTTTCAGGTTCTGCCCCCGAGGATACACTCTCCGCATCCTATCTAGGCCCAGTTCACAAGATCTCTTTGCTTAAGAAATCATTCATTAACATTTTGAAATCGTTAATACGACCCCACGAACTACTCAAGCCGTGGGCCCCATGACTGGATAAGCCATGAGGTTCCATGACTAAACAAGCCATGGTTTTCAAAACGTTTTTCTTTCACAAACCAATCCCTTTCTTTAAAACATTTTCAAGGACGAAATCCTTTTTGAAAACAGGCTCACAAGGAAAAGGGATAGAAATCCTACCTCGCACTATCAAACCTGGGACTAGCGTTGCCTTTTCAGGCTTCC
>NW_010356651.1:4003-4932 GCF_000414095.1 Morus notabilis | reverse complement strand
AATTCTCATTCCTAAAGCAATCCAAATCTCAATTTTCAACCAAGATTTCTTATTAGTGTGCCCTTATCCATTTTCATGTTTCAAATTATCATTTCAAGGGTTTTCAATCTCAAATCAAGGATTAACAATGCTAATCCATCTGTCTCAAGTCCCTAAATGAAGCTAATTTGGGTTCTCCAAAAAAACAGAGGTCAAAACAGCATTTTCAGGCCAAATAGGGTCAAACCTCGTGTCAACCGGTCGACCGGTGACAGAGCAGTACAACACTACCGGTCAACCGGTAGTGTGCACACCGGTCGACCAGTCAGCCTACAGTCCGGTCGACCGCATAAGTCGATCGGTTTCCATGTGATCCGGTCGACCGTACAGGTCGACCGGTAGAATCAGCTACGCGAGAGAAACTTGCAGAAATCAGTCCAAAACTTACAAATCCAGTCCCAAATCGAGATATTTCAAAGGAAAACCACTAGATCTGGGTTCTAGGTCCTAAAACAAGTCTAAAGAACCCAAGATCTCCAATTTCTACTTTAGTTTTACTCAAAAACCATCAAAATCCGGTTTGAACCAAAAATAAGTTTTGAAATTCAAAAACTTGAGATTCAAGAGAGGTTCTTTCAGTAATCTTACCTCGAATCCTTCTCTTGACGTTGAAAACTTCTTTAAATCTTTCCTTGGTTCAAGATCCGTTTGATTTGGGACAAAAATGAGAGTGAGAGAGAGCACGGGAGAGTGAGGGAGAGTGACGCACAGGAAAGGAAGGGAAAAAAAAGGAAAAGGAAAAACGAAAAAGAAAAGAAAAGGAAAAGGAAAGAAAAGGACATGTGTACAGTATTTTAAATAACAGTCCAAAAATGCGCCCATACACACTTCTGGTTTAAAATAAATTACTGAGAATAATTTAAATACCTTGAAACTATTTAAACTCACAC
>NW_010356651.1:0-3562 GCF_000414095.1 Morus notabilis | reverse complement strand
TAAATAATTTGTACTAATTACTTGCTGAAGCCTGTAATATGGAGATTTTACATTTATTTCCTTTGAGAAAAAGGATGTGAGGTTCCGACTGTTCTGTCGGGACTAAATGTCTTATTTTATTTACTTATTCATTTATGTATTTCCCTCGCACATTTATTATTCATTTATTTATAACGTTTATTTCAAATTATATCCTACTGGGCCTTTCGCTCACGTTTTATGTTTTAAATGTATTAAACCCCTCCCAGGAGATTCTATGAGTGGTGCAGAGTAGCTGGATATTTGCTACGGAGCAGCTGAGTTGTGCTGTTGTTGGAATCAAGTGAGGATTGTGGTTATCCTCGGGTATAAATGTAAGGAACTGAGAATTCTGTAAACTTATGTAATATTCGGATTAACTAGACTGTGGTTGATGTCTATTGTAATGATTATTTACATGTTCATGTATGTACGATACTGTATGTCCTGTGGGGTGGAGCCCTGTGTGTCAGAGGCTTCGGAATTCTATAATTTAATTATATTTTAATGCAGTTAAGTGTGGGGCCCGGTTGGGAATCTGCTTTATTAATCCCAAATCGAGCTCCACGTCACCCACCCTATTTGGGGGGGCGTGACACTACAACTCTACACTGTTCCAAGATTCCCAGAACCCAAATAATGACTCATCCACTTATCTCAATCAGTGGCTTACACGTGACTGTCTTTTAGAGACGAGTCCGTCCGACTCATCCACAGAAACAGGCACCATCTCTCTCTGATGGTCCCATCACTTAGTCACGAGTCCTTGTCCTTTATCTTGTACAGTAATACTTTTTCTTAAGTCAAAAGTGTAACAGCATCCTGTCTGCCACTCCACCGAAAGTGGCTCTATCTTTTCTTACTTTACTTAAAGTCGCGTGTCTTATTTTCCATTTGGTCAAAAGTGTATTAGTCTGTATCTTATCCTGTTAGAGTGACTAGTGTTTGGCCTCAGCTATATATTGCGAGGCACTCTCTTGGTTCAGGCAGAGTGACTCGAACCAAGAAAAACTTATTTTTTTAAAATTTTTTACTGTAATAAAACTCGAATTATAAACTCGAATCGATAAAATAAACGGATGTACTTATGTGATTTATGTAATTAGACATAAAAATGTACATGTTACCAGCCCGGAAAAAAAAAGTTGGGGCTAAACTTATCCTGCAGTCTATAGAAGTTAATATGTGCAGACCATGAAACATTCTTGATCGGTCAAAATTATGAGCATGTTTAGTTCGTTGATTCGAGTTTTTAATTCGAGTTGAGATGTGATTTTAATTGAAAATATTTTACTGTAACAAAAAGGTTAGATATGATTGTTTCTGAAAGTTTTTACTGTAATAAAACTCGAATTATAAGCCCGAATCAATGAAATAAACGATGTCTAACTACACCTAACTGAGAGAACTATAAAAGATGAAACTCAAAATATAAGACTTAAAAACAAGATTTATGTCGATCATGTCAAGTGGGACCAAATCTAATACAAACTTGTGGGAAGTGTGGTGCTTAGGAGTTGGAGACCCAAAATAATATGGATCCAAGCTGTATATACATATCTGTTTATCACATAAATAAAAGTTGCATCTATATTATCATCTTCTGGGGCCATAAACAGTCTTAAAAGGAGCACTTCAATTGAAGAGATAAGACTTCTGTTGCAGCAAAAAATAAATCAAATCAAATAAAAGGTCGAGAGAAGATAAGATCTCTGTGGGTCATTTGTTGCATTAGAATTTCTTTTATTTTCACGAAAATAAAAGAAGATAACAAAAGTGCCAGCACCTACACAAATACCAAGGGCTTTAGCCATTCCACCAAATCCTGTAAGGCTGTAACACACAGAAACGGAGGAAATAATAATTGCATTAATTAAACTGTATGTTCTGACATAATTTTTTAATTTAATGTGATTTTAATTAAATTTAATAGTTAAAAAATTGATTCTAAAAGTATGTTGACATACTAAAAAAAAATTTCTGCAAAAGAAAAAGAGAAAAAAATTATTAAAATATTTTATTATACTTTTTTTTATATACTCTTATACTTGTATATATTTAGAAATTATAGAAAATGTGTTTATCACAATCTGTGTCCAAACACCAACAACGTTGGATTGGAACGTGTTTCATAAGGATAAATTAAGAAATTAATTACACAAAATTTTGTCAATATTGCCAATTAAAAGAAGTTTTAGATTTAAAAGAATTTTTCACAATTTTGAATTACAAGGAAGTATCTATACGAGAAAAAACAAACATACAAGTTTTTTTTTTTTTTTTTTAGAATAAACACGCGATTTTTGCTACAATAGTACGGCCAGACTGAGTCTGTATTTTTTTCTGGTCAGATTCCGTTTGTATTTAAACACTCAATTTCAGCGTAAAAAAAAAAAAAGGTTTTCTCCAAAGTCCCTGGTTAGATAATTTGGAAAATGATGCTTTAAGTTTAAGGGTCGTTAATTTAAATTTTTAATTTGAATTAAAATATAATTTTATATAAAAAAATTTATTATAATAAAATAATTAAATATGATTGTTTTTAAAAAAATTTTACTATAATAAAATTTAAATTTTAAATTTAAATTGATAAACTAAACGGGATCTAAATTTTAGAGGATGTTTGGTAGAATAATTCGTTTTCTGATTCGAATTATGATTCGTGATTCGCTACAATATTTTCTCTCATAAAAAATACACATAAATTAAAAATAATTCAAATCACATAGTTTAAATCTTCTAACTAAACGTTGTCTTAATCTAAATTTATCGTTTGCACACGATAAACTGCTCGAGTTTGAAGACTGCCGTCACTCCCAATTAATGTGACGATATTATTGTGCTGCAGAACTACATACTCACACTTAATGCCCTTTTCCTACTTAAAAAATTTGACCTGTTTTTCCCTCATTTATTATGCTCCATCTTTCTTGTTTTCAATAATAAAAAAAAAATTGTTCTACAAATGAGATTACCTGGTCAGATGGATATTTCCGGTGTACGGCCTCCTGTTTTCAAGCAATAACATTAGGGAATGAATTGACACAGAACATCGGTTTTTCTTTAATAATTCAATCCCAACTCCAAGGCATGAGGGGTCGCTGCTTTTCCATTAGTTGTTAGTTTTTTTTTTTTTTTTTTTTTTTTTTTTTTTTTTTTTTTTTTTTTTTTTTTTTTTTTTTTTTTTTTTTTTTTTTGCGTCAAAGGCCATTAGTTGGGTGATGAAATAGAAAGAGAGAAGAGTTAGGGATCGTGTGGTATAAAGATTTAAATTAGAGTGATTTTAATTTTAATTTTGAAACTAAAATTATAATTTATAATTTTGAGTCTAAATTATGGTTTTAAAATCAAAATTAGAATCAGAAGTTTGAACCACCTAAAATCAAAGAGAATGGTTTTAGAATCACGGATGATTCATGATTTAAAACATTGCATCATGATTTAAGCCTCGTTCACTTCGTAGATTCGAGTTTTCAATTCAAGTTGAGATGCGACATTTTTTAAGAGCTTTTCACTGCAGCAAAAAAAGTTAAATGTGACATTT
>NW_010356650.1:4532-5662 GCF_000414095.1 Morus notabilis | reverse complement strand
TGTCGTAAAGTGGCCCATAATCCGTCAGATCAAAGCTCTCTTCACCCTCAATAACCGTCACGAAAACCGCGACAAATTTTTGTCTCGTAACGGGCCCCATTAGCCGTTAGATTGAAGCTCTCTTCGCAATTTACATTGGCCGAAGGAACGCTCAAAACTTTTGGTGTGTAACAGCGCCCATCAACCGATAGATCAAATCTCTGTTCGCGCTCTACAATCGCCACGGTAACGGCGACATCTTTTGGTGTCATAACGGGGCCCATCATCCGTCATATCGAAGCTCTCTTCATGCTCTACAACTGCCACGGGAATGGGGACAACCTTTGGTGTCGTAACGGGGCCGGCCCTTCAGACGTTATATCGAAGCTCTCTTCACGCCCTACCACTGCCACAGGAATGGCAACAACGTTTGGTGTTGAAACGATGCCCATCAGCCGTTAGCTCGAAGCTCTCTTCGCGCTCTACAACTGCCCCGGGAAGGACGACAAATTTTGGTGTCGTAACGGGGCCCATCAGCCGTTAGATCGAAGCTCTCTTCGTGATCTACAACTGGCACGGGAACGACGACAACTTTTTACGTCGTAACGGGTCCCATAATCCGTCAGATCAAAACCGCCACGAATTTAGCGACAACTTTTTGTGTCGTAACGGGGCCGGCCCATCAGAGGTTATATCGAAGCTCTCTTTGTGCTCTTCCACCGCCACTAGAATGGCGACAACGTTTGGTGTTAAAGTGGGGCCCATCAACCGTTAGATCGAAGCTCTCTCCGCGCTCTACAACCACCCCGGGAAGGGCGACAAATGTTGGTGTCGTAACGGGGCCCATCAACCGTTAGATTAAAGAAGCTCTCTTCGCGTTCTACGAATGGCACGGGAACGACGACAACTTTGGGTGTCGTAATGGGGCCCATCAGCCGTTAGATCGATGCTCTCTTAGCGATCTACAACTGCCACGTTTTCGGCGAAAACTTTTGGTGTCCTAACGGGGCCCATCGGGCGTTAGATCGAAGCTCTCTTCGCGCCCTCCAACCGCCACCGGAAGGGCGAGAACTTTTGGTATTGAAATGGGGCCCATCAGCTGTTTGATCGAAGCTCTTTTCGTGATCTACAACTACCACGGGAACGGCGAA
>NW_010356650.1:3517-3951 GCF_000414095.1 Morus notabilis | reverse complement strand
CACGGGAACGGCGACATCTTTTGGTGTCGTAACGGGGCCCATCATCCGTCATATCGAAGCTCTTTTCGTGTTGTACAACTGCCACGGGACCGGGGACAACCTTTGGTGTCGTAACGGGGCCGTTCCTTCAGACGTTATATCGAAGCTCTCTTCACGCCCTACCATCGCCACTTGAATGGCGACAATGTTTGGTGTTGAAACGAGGCCCATCAGCCATTAGCTCGAAGCTCTCTTCGCGCTCTACAACCGCCCCGGGAACGGTGACAAATTTTGGTGTCGTAACGAGGCCCATCAGCCGTTAGATCGAAGCTCTCTTCGTGATCTACAACTGGCACGGGAACGGCGACAACTTTTTATGTCATAACGGGTCCCATAATCCGTCAGATCAAAGCTCTCTTCCCCCTCTACAACCACCACAAATTTAGCGACAACTT
>NW_010356650.1:3292-3430 GCF_000414095.1 Morus notabilis | reverse complement strand
GAAAACTTTTGGTGTCCTAACGGGGCCCATCGGGCTTTAGATCGAAGCTCTCTTCGTGCCCTACAACCGCCACGGGAACAGCGACAACTTTTGGTGTTGAAATGGGGCCCATCAGCGGTTTGATCGAAGGTCTCTTCA
>NW_010356650.1:2080-3145 GCF_000414095.1 Morus notabilis | reverse complement strand
TCTCTTCGCCCTCTACAACCGCCACGAAAACTGCGACAAATTTTTGTGTCGTAACGGGCCCCATTAACCGTTAGATCGAAGCTCTCTTCGCAATCTACATTGGCCAAAGGAACGCTCAAAACTTTTGGTGTGTAACAGCGCCCATCAACCGATAGATCGAATCTTTGTTCGCGCTCTACAATCGCCACGGGAATGACGACATCTTTTGGTGCCGTAATGGGACCCATCATCCGTCATATCGAAGCTCTCTTCGTGCTTAACAACTGCCACGGGAACGGGGTCAACCTTTGGTGTCGTAACGGGGCCGGCCCTTCAGACGTTATATCGAAGCTCTCTTCGTGCCCTACAACATCCACGGGAACGGGGAAAACCTTTGGCGTCGTAACGGGGCCGGCCCTTCAGACGTTATATCGAAGCTCTCTTCGTGCCCTACAACATCCACGGGAACGGGGAAAACCTTTGGCGTCGTAACGGGGCCGGCCCTTCAGACGTTATATCGAAGCTCTCTTCGTGCCCTACAACATCCACGGGAACGGGGAAAACCTTTGGCGTCGTAACGGGGCCGGCCCTTCAGACGTTATATCGAAGCTCTCTTCGTGCCCTACAACATCCACGGGAACGGGGAAAACCTTTGGCGTCGTAACGGGGCCGGCCCTTCAGACGTTATATCGAAGCTCTCTTCGTGCTTAACAACTGCCACGGGAACGGGGTCAACCTTTGGTGTCGTAACGGGGCCCATCAGCCATTAGATCGAAGCTCTCTTCGCGCTCTACGACTGCCACGGGAACGGCAAAAAAGGTTTGGCGTCGTAACGGGGGCCATAATCCGTCAGATCGAGGCTCTCTTCGCACTCTACATACGCCACGGGAACGGCGACAACTCTTTGTGTTGTAACGGGGCCCATCAGCCATTAGATCGAACCTCTCTTCGGGATCTACAGCTGCCACGTTTTCGGTGAAAACTTTTGGTGTCCTAACGGGGCCCATCGGGCGTTAGATCGAAGCTCTCTTCGTGCCCTACAACCACCACGGGAACGGCAACAACTTTTGGTGTTGAAATGGGGCC
>NW_010356650.1:0-1940 GCF_000414095.1 Morus notabilis | reverse complement strand
TTTTGGTGTTGAAATGGGGCCCATCAGCGGTTTGATCGAAGCTCTCTTCGTGATCTACAACTGCCACGGGAACGGTGAAACTTTTGGTGTCGTAACAGGGCCCATCAGCCGTTACATCGAAGCTCTCATCGCGATCTACGAATGCCACGGGAACGGTGAAAAGTTTTGGTGTCGTAAAGAGGCCCATAATCCGTCAGATCAAAGCTCTCTTCGCCCTCTACAACCGCCACGAAAATCGCGACAAATTTTTTGGTCGTAACGGACCCCATTAGCCGTTAGATCGAAGTTCTCTTCACAACATTGGCCAAAGGAACGCTCAAAACTTTTGGTGTGTAACAGCGCCCATCAACCGATAGATCTAATCTCTGTTCGCGCTCTACACTCGCCACGGGAGGGGCGACATCTTTTGGTGTCGTAACAGGGCCCATCATCCGTCATATCGAAGCTCTTTTCGTGCTCTACAACTGCTACGGGAACGGGGACAACCTTTGGTGTCGTAACGGGGTCGGCCCTTCAGACGTTATATCGAAGCTCTCTTCGCGCTCTTCCCCGGCCACTAGAATGGCGACAACGTTTGGTGTCAAAACGAGGCCCATCAGAAGTTATATCGAAGCTCTCTTCGCGCCCTACCACCGCCACTGGAATGGTGACAACGTTTGGTGTAGAAACGAACCCCACCAGCCGTTAGCTCGAAGCTCTCTTCGCGATCTACAACTGGCACGGGAACGGCGACAACTTTTTATGTCGTAACGGGGCCCATAATCCGTCAGATCAAAGCTCTACAACCGCCACGAATTTAGCGACAACTTTTTGTGTCGTAACGGGGCCGGCCCATCAGAGGTTATATCGAAGCTCTCTTCGCGCTCTTCCACGGCCACTAGAATGGCGACAACGTTTGGTGTCAAAACGAGGCCCATCAGAAGTTATATCGAAGATCAAATGTTGGTGTCGTAACGGCGCCCATCAACCGTTAGATTAAAGAAGCTCTCTTCGCGATCTACGAATGGCACAGGAACGATGACAACTTTTGGTGTCGTAACAGGGCTCATCAGCCGTTAGACCGAAGCTCTCATCGCGATCTACGAATGGCACAGGAACGATGACAACTTTTGGTGTCGTAACAGGGCTCATCAGCCGTTAGACCGAAGCTCTCATCGCGATCTACGAATGGCACAGGAACGATGACAACTTTTGGTGTCGTAATGGGGCCCATCAGCTGTTAGATCGAACCTCTCTTCGCTATCTACAGCTGGCACGTTTTCGACGAAAACTTTTGGTGTCCTAACGGGGCCCATCGGGCGTTAGATCGAAGCTATCTTCGTGATCTACAACTGCCACGGTAACGGTAAAACTTTTGGTGTCGTAACAGGGCTCATCAGCCGTTAGACCGAAGCTCTCATCGCGATCTACGAATGGCACAGGAACGGTGAAAACTTTTGGTGTCGTAAAGAGGCCCATAATCTGTCAGATCAAAGCTCACTTACCGCCATGAAAACCGTGACAAATTTTTGTGGCGTAACAGGCCCCATTAGCTGTTAGATCGAAGCTCTCTTCGCAATCTACATTGGCCAAAGGAACGCTCAAAACTTTTGGTGTGTAACAGTGCCCATCAACCGATAAATCTAATCTCTGTTCGCGCTCTACAATCGCCACGGGAACGGTGACATATTTTGGTGTCGTAACGGGGCCCATCATCCGTCATATTGAAGCTCTCTTCGTGCTCTACAACAGCCACGGGAACAGGGAGAACCTTTGGTGTCGTATCGGGGCCGGCCCTTCAGACGTTATATCGAAGCTCTCCTCGTGCCCTACCACCGCCACTAGAATGGCGACAATGTTTGGTGTTGAAACGAGGCCCATCAGCCGTTAGCTCGAAGTTCTCTTCGCGCTATACAACCGCCCCGGGAAGGACGACAAATTTTGGTGTCGTAACAGGGCCC
>NW_010356649.1:0-818 GCF_000414095.1 Morus notabilis | reverse complement strand
TAATAATACTAATAATCCGAGCTTTCGAGAATTCCCGACATTCCCATGCTCTCCAGCGCATGGCTGTGGTATCATCACGTGGGCATGAAGAGACTCCATTCTTAGGGACCAAGCATTCGAGAATCACCGGCGTGACCAATCTTCCGAGGTTCCCCAACGTCCCAACGCTCTCTCCAGGGCAAGGCCGTGGCAACATCACGTGGGCACAATGAATAATAATAATAATACTAATAATCCGAGCTTTCGAGAATTCCCGACATTCTCATGCTCTCCAGCGCATGGCTGTGGTATCATCACGTGGGCACAATGAATAATAATAATAATAATACTAATAAACTGAGCTTTTGAGAATTCCTGACATTCCCACGCTTTCCAGGCCATGGCCGTGGTATCATCACGTGGGCAAGAAGAGACTTCATTCTTAGCGACCAAGCTTTCGAGAATCACCGGCGTGACCAATCTTCCGAGTTTCCCCAACGTCCCAACGCTCTCTCCAGGGCAAGGCCGTGGCAGCATCACGTGGGCACAACAAGGCTCATCTCTTTAGACCAGGGCAACCGAGGATTCCCGACGTGCCCACGCTCTCCAGGGCCTAGCTAGCCGTGGTATCATCACGTGGGCACAATGAATAATAATAATAATAATACTAATAATTCAAGCTTTCGAGAATTCCTGAAATTCCCACGCTCTCTAGGGCATGGTCGTGGTATCATCACGCGGGCACGACGAGACTCCATTCTTCGGGACCGAGCATTCGAGAATCACTGATATGACCGATCTTCCGAGGTTCCCCAATGTCCCAACGCTCTCTCCAGGGC
>NW_010356648.1:5586-7167 GCF_000414095.1 Morus notabilis | reverse complement strand
TCAAGACTTTTGGATTCCAACAGAATATGAATGAACCTTGTGTTTATAAACATATTCAAGATGGGAAAATGGTTTTTCTACTGATATATGTTGATGATATTCTACTCATTGGCAATGATGTAGGTGCTTTATCATCAGTCAAAGTTTGGCTTACCAAACAGTTTGACATGAAGGACTTAAGAGAAGCTAATTATGTTATGGGCATTCGAATCATAAGAGATCGAAAGAACAAAATGATAGCTCTCTCTCAGGCTTCATACATAGATAAAATTCTCGAGAAGTATGCAATGCATAATTCCAAGAAAGGTGGGCAACCATCTAGGTATGGAATTACTCTTTCAAACAGTGATTGTCCCAAGACATCTGAAGAAAGAGAATACATGGCGAAGGTGCCTTATGCTTCAGTGGTCGGGACTCGCATGTATGCAATGCTTTGTACTCGACCGGACATTTGCCATACGGTCGGGATTGTAAGTCAATTTTAGTCGAATCCAGGACCTAACCACTGGGTTGCGGTCAAGCATGTATTCAAGTATCTTCGGAGGACTAGAAACTATATGCTGGTATATTCCGGGGAGGATTTGACACCTCTAGGATATACAGATTCAGATTTTCAATCCAGTTTGGATTCTAGGAAATCGACTTCAGGTTCTGTCTTTACTCTGGGAGGTGGTTCCGTCGTCTGGAGGAGTGTCAAACAAACCTGCACTTCTGACTCAACGATGGAAGCCGAGTATGTGGCAGCTAGTGATGCTTCAAAAGAAGCAGTGTGGCTCCGCAAATTTTTGATGGATCTTGAAGTTGTTCCTGGTGTGGATAAGCCATTGAGACTATACTGTGATAACAGTGCGGCAATAGCTAACACCAAAAACCAAGATATCAGAAAATGAGTAAGCACATAGACAGGAAGTATCACGTAATAAGAAGCTTTATTGAAGAAGGGCATGTGGAAATATGCAAGATCGCGTCGGAGGACAATATGGCTGACCCGTTCACGAAGGCCCTGCCGGCCAAGGTCTTCGAGAAGCATGTCGAGGCTATGGGGATGCGTAGCATGTCACATTTACTCACTTAAGTGCAAGTGGGAGATTGTTAGCGTTTATTCCCTTAGGAATAAATGTAACAATATTCTTTGAGATATTTTGACTATGAATAAAGATTTGTTTATTTTATATATCTATGAATTATCCTCTTTATGTTCATAATAGTTGAATGTATGATAAGCAAACTAAAAGTCTGAGACTGTCATTCTAAATCTTTAGGTCATGCATGTAATGTGAAGAACATGCGGAAGACAAGAATCTAAAGATGATAGTCTAAATCTTATGATCCACAATCGAGAGAATAAAGTTGGGCGCTTTATTCATGTTAAGATTGTTATGTTGTCTACTTCCTAACGGAGACAGCTTGTCTTGGTCGTCGGAGGTGGGACTCCATGGGTGGAGACATTGATATAATTTCTAATGGTGAAATCTATATTGGATCGGACCAAAGTTGAATTGTTTTAATTAATAATTCTATTTGAATAAAACAATTCACTTTTGACGAATTATATGTTGTCATCTTAATCCTGAGATGGAT
>NW_010356648.1:3573-4101 GCF_000414095.1 Morus notabilis | reverse complement strand
TGTGAAAAGTGGCCACTACTTCTTCAAACTCCCTAATATGAACGTATGGATTCTCGCTTTCTAACCCGTGAAAGGTCGGCAGGAGTTGGATCATGCCTGGCATGAAATCCAAATTCGGCATATTTGGGGGAAACATTATGCATGATGGTGTGGCCGTACGCATAGGGTGAAGATAATCGTTCAACGTCTTCTGCTGGACCTCCTCGTTTTGAGTCATTGCGAACGGATTTGCAACTGCTAATGAGGCTGGGGTCGAAGGAGGACTAGACGTGTGGGAAGAAATTTCACTAAGGTTCTTCGGTCTTACTGCGAATCTCCCTAATTCGTCTCTATAATGATTCATTCACCCTATAACGTTTCACTTTTTTTTAATTATTATTATTATTATTTATTTATTTTTTAATTTTTTTTTTTTTTTTTTTAATTTTTAATCAAAAAGAAAATAATTATATAGTAACGTAAATTGTAACCACCGAGAGTGCTCCAAGACTATAGTATAGCTCTTGGCTCAATGAATAGTCTCCTAGA
>NW_010356648.1:0-3272 GCF_000414095.1 Morus notabilis | reverse complement strand
AATTAAAATATACAAATGAGGAAACAAAATAAAATCCTAATTTATCAAAAATAAAAGATTACAAAATCAAATCACAATTAATTTTAAAATTGGGAAGGGAAAAAAAATTAAGAATAAAACCAATTCTAAAAGTGTGAGATTTTTTTTTTAGCAACTAAACTACGGAAATAAAAAAAAAGAAAAAGGTAACAAATGTTAAAAAGGTGAACACAGAAACAAACAATGGAAAACACAGAGGAAGAAGTGAGAAAGGTATGAAAGAAAGAAATACAGCAAACAAAAGTTTATTGTTGTTTTCTTTTTTTTTTAACAAGACTACAAAAAAAAAAAAATTGAAGAACGTGTGAACGTGAAAAAAAGTAAGAAAGTAGGAATACACTTTTAGAATTGAGAACTTGAGAACGTGCAACAAAAGTTTTTTTTTTTTTTTTGAAACAAAAAAAAAAGATGAATAGTACCTACCTCTTTGGCTAATTATCTACTGAACAATCTTGTTGACGCACCTCCCTGGCAACGGCGCCAAAATTTGATTGCGCCCAAACGTGTACAAAAATAAGCGGTTAATTGTAGTACAATTTAAACGGTCGATCCCACGAGGAGGTGTTAAATTGAACAAGAAATAACTAGCAAATAAAAAACGTTAGGAAAGTAAGCAATCAAACAAAGAAAAGGAATGAGTGTTTTTGATGATTTTTTGAACAATTTAAAATGGAGAAAATTCAATAATAAAAAATGGTAAAGTTTTGAGAATCCTCCATATGCTTTATTCACCTAATTGGATTTTGATTCATAAATTGACTCAATTGAAAGTTTCACATCCCAAACAATCAATCGTAAAATAAATATTTGAAGAACATATGAATTAAAAATGTATTCAAGTAAATAAAATTCTAATGTTTAGAATTAGGAAAAATTATCTTATGAGAAATCTAAGAGCGACAATATACCGTTGGCAATACTGCAGTAAAAGACTACTCATAAAACAATACCTATCAATATATAATATAATGCAACAATCACATAAAAGGAGCTTGACTAGATTTATATGAAAGTTGACAATAAAATATATTGATAAGAAGAAGAAATATGATAAAAGAAAATTATTTACTCAAATGTATAAAACTTACAAACCATTGGAGAATCAAAATCCAAATAAGTTCACTACACATATAGGATCATCTCTAGCCTCACCTAAATACTCTAGCCTAGCTTGCTCATAATTCCCATAAAATTCTAAAAAGAAAGTATGAGAATAAGAACAAGAAAATAATAGAAAATATGTGAGAATTTAGGCTCCTAAAAATTAACCCCTAATCACCTTGACAATGGCCCTATTTATAGAGTTTTGAGAATGCTAAAAAGCTAAAAACTGGATCCTAATTAAGAAGTTACAAGGCTTAATCGGGGGAGAAAAACCATCACGTTTTTAAAGAGTGGGACACGTGTCGCAAGTTGATTCGCGCGCAGGAGAGACGTGGTGCATAGCTGGACCACACGGAGAGGAGAGGAGACGCGCGCGGGAGAAGACCTCGCGCAGGGAGGGAACGTGCGTGCAAAGCGCGCGTACGCGGGGGAGCAGCTAGGCCCCACTGGGACGCGTGGCGAGACGTGGCTGGAGGGAGGCTGGAACGTGGGATCCACACGGAGAGGAGAGGAGATCCGAGGGACGCGCGAGTGGAGGAGACTCGCGTAGGGGAGCGGGCGGTGCGCGCCAGGCGCGCGTTTGTGAGGGGACAGCTGGGTCCCACGGTCCTGCGGTGCAGCAGTGGTCGACACGTGGCAGCTAGGTTGGCTCACGGCTTCTTGGTTCGGCTCGGCTGGACAATGGGCTAATGGACTTTGGGCCGAATTAGGCTTTTCTTGGGCTCAACTTGTGGGTTTTGCTTGGTAAACTAGCCCAAATCCAATTGTTTTCTTCAAAAACCTGAAAAATAAAATAAATCCAATTAAAATTAAATCCTCTAAATTTAGGAATATTTGAAATTAAAATCACAAATTTGATAAAATAATTTAACAATTATGAACATTAAAAGTGCAAATTTGTGTACTTATCAGTGTTTTAGGAATAGACTTAGATGGTACCCTATTCAGAATGTAGGAAGCCGTTCTTAGGGCATAACTCCAGAATGAAGTAGGCAGTGAAGAATAACTCAACAATGATCTCATCATGTCAAGCAAAGTCCGATTTCTCCTTTCAGCTACACCATTCTGCTGTGGTGTACTGGGTGCAGTCAATTGGGATACTACACCTTCTTCAATCAAGAAATCTCAGAACTCTTGGTCTAGGTATTCTCCCCCTCGATTTGATCGAAGTGTCTTGATTGGTTTACCTAATTATTTTTCAACTTCTGATCGGAATTCTCTAAACTTTCTAAAAGTTTCAGATTTTCGTTGCATTAGGTAAACGTAACCATATCTTGAATAGTCATCAATAAAAGTGACGTAATATTCGTAACCACCTCTAGCTTGGACGTTTAACGGTCCACATACATATGAATGTATCAACTGAAGGGGTTCTGTAGTTCTTTCTCCTTTCGCCGTGAAAGGCCTCTGGGTCATTTTACCTTCCAAACAAGATTCACAAACCGGAAGCTCACCAACTTTTAGTTCGCTTAAAGGACCATCCTTTACCAGTCTTTGAATCCTGTTTAGGTTAATATGACCAAGCCTAAGATGCCACAGATATGTGTTACTGTCGTGAGAAATCTTTTGCTTTTTATTCTTAGGTTCGGCAACTCTGAACATTTCAGTATTAAGCAGTGAGTTAGGTATTGGTTTTATACAATATAAACCATCATCCAGACATGCAGAACAAATATTTAAACCATTTCGAGAAATATGAACAAATTCATTATCAAAATAAACTTTAAATAATTGTTCAAATAACTTAGCCACAGAAATCAAATTTCTACGAATGTCTAGAATAAAATAAACATTATTCAAAACTAAAAATTTATTTTCCCTAAAACGAAGTCTAACTTCTCCCACTGCTTTTGCCGAAACTCTTGCGCCATTGCCCACTTTCATCGTGTAATCCCCATCGGCTAGCTCGGTGTAAGAACTAAGACTCTGCAAAGAAAAACAAACATGATTAGTTGCTCCTGAATCAATTATCCAGCCCGAGGAATCACCCTCTACTAAACATGTTTCAAGGACTAGTAAATCTGATTTACCTTATTCCTTTTTCTTTTTCAACTCCTCGAGATACTTGTGACAGTTTCTTTTCTAGTGCTCTTCGCCATTGCAGTGGAAACACTTTCCTTTGGGTTTCT
>NW_010356647.1:0-759 GCF_000414095.1 Morus notabilis | reverse complement strand
GTTTCCAAAGGAACAGTCGGTATGACCAAGTCACTCGACATTTCCTCAACCATCATTTTGCTACGAGGCTTAAAGTCGTTGATGTAACTTTCCTCCAGGAATGTTGCATTCGTTGAAACCATGACTCTATTTTCCTTGGGATTATAGAAATAACCCCCTTTCGTCCCTCTCGGATAACCTAAAAAAATGCACACTTCTGAACGTGCTTCCAACTTGTTCGCTTCCTTGTCCAGGACATGTGCAGGACATCCCCATATGCGAATATGGTTCAAGGATGTCTTCCTGCCCGTCCACAACTCGTGAGGAGTTTTAGGAACTGACTTTTTTGACACGTTGTTCAGAAGATAACATGCAGTTTGTAAAGCATATCCCCAGAAAGATATAGGCAATGTCGAATAACTCATCATGGACCGTACCATGTCCAACAATGTCCTATTTCTTCTTTCAGCTACACCATTCTGCTGTGGAGTGCCAGGTGCAGTTAAATGGGATAGAATCCCATTCTCTAATAAGTATCCGGTGAACTCATCAGAGAGGTATTCTCCACCTCGATCTGATCGAAGTGCCTTTATGGGTTTACCCAGTTGCTTTTCCACCTCAGCCCGAAACTCCTTGAATTTATCAAAAGTTTCACTTTTGTGGCGCAATAGGTACACATAACCATATCTTGAGTAATCGTCGATAAAAGTGACGTAATACTCATACCATCTTCTTGCCTTGATGTTCATGGGACCACAAACATCACTGTGCACAAGTTCA
>NW_010356646.1:0-17328 GCF_000414095.1 Morus notabilis | reverse complement strand
ATTACATATAGACCTAGTGGTATGTCACAGTAAAGATCACCAACAATGATCCGTTCACACGCTCTTTCAAGAATAACATTGGCTGTGCATGGGAAAAAAAAAAAGTTAATCAATGAATAAGGTTAAAAAAATAAAAAAGAATGAAAAGCCAAAAGAGTAAGAGTAGGGGGAAAAAAAGAACATGTTATATAGAAATAATCACTTACAAAACCGATCAAAAGATCGTAGTAAACCCATGAGTATTCTTCCATCAAGTAACAAGACAAAAAGTCTCTCTGAAGAAAATAGAATATGTTAATAATGACCCAAATTTGTTGTAGCTATGCAACAATCTAAAATACACCAGTTTACAGAAAATTCAAGGAGTTACTTGTGAATATATATATATATATATAGACACATATATAGGTGTGATTTTAAGAATATTTACTCACCGATAGGTATTGTTATTTTAATCGTAAGATATTAATCCGACGGTTGTAATAAATTAAATAATTGATTAAAAAATTAATGACAATTAATGAATATTAAATTTTCATATTTAATAGTAACAGAAACGTAACCATTCAATATATATATATATATATATATTTCAAGTGCAATGAAATTTATGGGGAAAAAAACTTTTATTGGTTGCGGTATGGTTGAAACTGATAATTCGAATCTTATCAATTTGATTATATGATTGCAAACACCAAACTTTATATATATATATATATATATATATATAGCTCTCAGATATGCTTTTTCTGAGTAAGTATTTTCCATCATTCAACATTTTAACCGTCAATAGTATCTTTTTTCCTACTGTTCTTTGTTTAAGAAATGAAGAAGGAAAAATGCCAGCCCTTTATCAACTTGGCAACACTATAACAGGAAAAAAGAAAGAAAGAAAGAAAGAAAGAACAGAATCGAGTTTTCTTTATCAACTCAGTGCAGAGAAACAACAGTAAATCTTTCTTCAATATAACGCACGATCAGAAATAACTTGAAAACGTGTTGTAGAATGATTTTTAATAAACCAAATGATCGTTTAGTACTCGGTTTGAGAAATCAATCTAAGAGCCACCAAAAAAAAAAGGGCAAAAGAGAGAGCAATTCAACAAGAAAATAATCATGTAAACCATTCAAACAGAAAAACATGCAATAAAAACAAAGTCTTGAAATATTTTCCAAGAAGAAAAAATGGAGATATAGAGAGAGGAGAAAAGTACTGTCAAGATAGGTTGCGAGAGAAGCGGAAAGGAAAATATCTTGTGAGGCAGCCCAAGACATGATGAGGTAGAGCTAAGCAAATTCTGCTATTTGTGCACTCTGAAAACCAACCAAAAGTGCTCAAAAAAACATTCTCCAATCGCATTGGCTACTCAACTTTGAGAAGATTGTGACTTCGGTTTGGATATTTTGCATCAATCAATGGCTTTGCACGAAAAAGATTCAATCTTTATTTGTTCTCTCTCTCTCTCTCTTTCTGGAGTAAGGAATGAATGTGATGTGATTGAGGGGCTCTCTGAGGATGACAAATGTGGAAACTAAAATACACCGGTGGGTCTCACCTAGCCACTACTTGTTATGATTTAAATTATAATTCGTAATTCGTTATAGTATTTTCTCTCATAAAAAACACACATAAATTAAAAATAATTCTAAATTATAATTTTAAATTCATGAATCAAATATCTACTTATTTATTCTTGTGGTTGCCCCCACTTCTATTTTGACCTTGTAGTTCTACCCAAAAAAAGAAATTTCTCAAAAGATTTGATGGGATTGCAAAGAATGTGCTAAAAGGTTGATTGTCGTACTTTTTTAATATATATTTTTTAAGGAGAAAGAGAAAAATATGTTAAGATTTGAGATGAATTAAAATTAATAAATTAATAGTTTACATAAGTTAATAAATAGGCCAAATTACTGTTTTTGTCCATAACTTGTCTGGTTATGAACCATAACTTGACAAGTTATTGTTCATAAATAACAATTTTTATCCATAACTTGTCTAGCTATGAACCATAACTTGACAAGTTTGTCCATAACTTATCTGGTTATAAATCATAACTTGACAAATTATGGCCTATTAATTTCTATAACTAAAAATTGACCTATATACTTCCTTAAGCTTTTCATATTGGTCTATTTTCTACTATTTCTGTATTTTTTATTAAATAGGATATGTGCTCAATCAATTTTCATCTTCAGTTTGTGCTTTTTGCTAATCATCTTCAGTTTGTGCTTTCTTGTAGGAATTATGCTCCTTTTTATTTAATTATAAAAGAAAAAAACAAAATCATGCATTTAAGAAAAAGTGGCATAACTCTTTTAATCTCCTTTTGCAGTTTTTTTATTTATTTACAATATGGATTTTGTTTTGGGACAAACAGGAGCACTTTAGTTTTTGTAATCCTTGCAACTAGTAGCAACTCCTTACTACCGTTCCAAATCCCAAAAAAAAAAAAATCGTTAGTATTTGGCACCATTGTCTAGTCTACATAATTATACTTTTTTTTCTTTAGAAAACAAATAGAGAGAAAGACTTCTATGATAGGTAATAAAAATTGTTAAGACATAATTATTAATTGTCACAATCATATTGGATTAAAAACATTTTAATGAAAATTTAACTGGTGCATATTTTTTCATACTTTGTTACAAAATTTTCAAAATTAATAAAAATAAAACAAAATTCCTTTTATAGTTACCCAAGTATTATCAGAATTGTTTAACTAAATGGTCTAGATTAGAGGATAAAGTTGAGAGCGAATGGGCTTAAGTGAATCAACTGAGCCCATAAAAAAGGTCAGTACGGAAGTTCCAATTGAATTGGCAGACCGAGCAAGAATTATCATAATTATTTAACTGGAGAAAGTGAGAAATAGATCTAATACTTTAGATAAATTAAAATTAATAGGTTAATAGTTTATATAAGTTAATAAATAGATTAAATTACTGTTTTCGTCCATAACTTGTCTGGTTATGAACCATAACTTGACAAGTTATTATCCATAATTTACGGTTTTTATTCATAACTTGTCTGATTATGAACCACAACTTGACAAATTTGTCCATAATTTATCTGATTATGAACCATAACTTGACAAGTTATGACCTATTAATTTCTATAACTAAAAATTGACCTATATACTTTCTTAAGTTTTTCATATTAGTCTATTTTATACTATTTTCCTTATTTAATCGAATGGTTTAGATTAGTATTTTATGACCTACCTAGATTCAAGTGAAAGCCTATAAATAGAGGAGGGGACGAAGAAAGTGAGGACTTTTCCTTTTCAAACACCGAGACTCTGTCCTCTTGATTCTTGAGAGGGCAACCATAAAATCCAATTCAAAATTTCATTAGAATACAAAATCTTTGAGTGTTTGGAATTGAAAATTTAGGGCCCGTTTAGTTTGTTGATTCGAGTTTTTAATTCGAGTTGAATTGTGATTTTATGTGAGAATTTTTTACTATAATAAAAAAGTTAAATGTGACTATTTCTGAAAGCTTTTTACTGTAACAAAATTTTAATTTTAAACTCGAATCGATAAAATGAACGAGACTGTATTTGTTTTTCATTTAGGGTTACAACAGAAAATTGCTCCAACACTGTAGAATTCAAATTTCCCCACTCCAAATTTAAAAAAAAAAAAAGAAAATCCCACGGCTTGTTTGTTTTACTACAGAGTCTATACTCTATAGTACAATGGTAGCATGGTTACCGATGCATTGCTCATAACACATTATGCAGAAAAGTTAAAACTTTATTTATTCTCATTACAAAGAAAAGTTGTTTCTACGCAGATATATTAGAAGATTATTATTTGCATTTAGAAATTAGATTGTCATGAGCTTAAAATTCTGGTGTACAATTTATTATAAAAAATTTTGCGACATATGAAATGCCGTTGCAAAGCAAGAGAAAAACCCCCCTCACAATATTGAGATTTCTTTATCGTATGAACTCTTTAGCACATCAATTTTCGGGGCACTTTCTGTGCTAAAAGGATGTGAAACTGCAATGATTAGCTCCAACTATCTAAATTTCTACTTCAAGACAGAAAATTTCCCTGCATGTATAATATGAAATCATTAGATTAGTAAGAAATTATTTGAATGGATTTATGGTTATTCTCTTCGCTAAAAGATTTTGGGAGTAGTCTTACCCTGTATTCTCCAAAATCTGATGATGTAGAGTCAATTTAAATCTCCAAAACAATATCTACAATCAAAGAAAATCATGATTTGATCAACTTTCTTGAAATCACCTCAACCATTAAACACCTTCTACCTCAAGGAAAAAAGAATAATAGCACAAATATAACTTGGCCTATATCATGTAAATGGCTAAATGCATAACATAGCTACTTAGGGCCAATTTGATATTATTTTTGAAGACCCGAAATTCTTTTACAGATACGATGATGCAAGTAGTGTGTTTGGTAAAAGTATCAAAAAGTACTTTGCACGAATACCAATGTACTTTGGATTTTTAACTTCTCCTTTCCTCATTTACTTATGATCATTTTAACTATGAGTAAGGTTTAGACTTTAGAGCTTTCTTTGAAAACAGAACAATTCAAAACTAAAAATTAATGAAGGTTATATGTTCTTACATTCTGAATCAGTTTTGACCCATTTACTTCCTTTGTCTGCCTTCTCAGTTATGTCATCCTCTTTGGACTTGGGAATATGTCCATTCTCCAAATACTTCTTTGCAGACAAGGATGGACTTGAACTTTGGGGATATATTTTCTTGTGTAGCATTGCTCTAAGTATCTGTTAGCATTAACCAAGTAAAGGCAAAGAAGCTATATATATATATATATATATATATGTATATATATCACAGTTTGAAAGTAATACATAGTCTTCATTCAAATTTATGAATGTGCATGTATTTAGATGAGTTTACCATTTCCATTATAGATTCCGGAATTGGAGCTTTTGGACTGGGACCAAATGGAAATCCACTTCCACAAACAAAGACCTTCTTGAGAAGAAAAGAGAATGACTTCTTGCCAATTGCGTTTTTCGCGTTGTCCATCGAAACTTGTTTCCCTCTGCTGAGGACTAAGCTAGTCCTGCGCCGCAGAGAACCACTTTTGTTACTAGACTCGTTACAACATTGCGTGTCGTTGCCTGCGAATCTTTCGGTTTCCAAGCTTGATTGTCTGTGGAGTAGAACTTGTTCTAGTTCTGTGGCTGAAGCTGATTCCTGATCATCTTGTTTATGCAGTAATGAGTTCAACTCATCCCGCAGATTTCCAACTTCGTCAGACACCCGATCCTGGTCATGGTCTTCGGATGGAGATTGCGAATTTCCCTGCAAATTGACCTCTTGTAGTTCTTCTTTTAAGTCATTCTTTCCAAATGTCCCTATTTTCAGCAAGCCGTAAAGCCATTCATTCACTTCCTCCTTGCCCGGTTCTGCCACTTTTTGTTATAGTAAAAAATGCTTACATAAAATCACATCTCAACTCGAATCAGCGAACTAAACGGGCCCATAAACTTAGTTTAGAATTAATTTGCTTTTAAAAGAAGCTCTATTTTTACTATAGCAAAAGGAGAAATAGAAGAACAGTAGTGTAAAAATTGTACCGACATCTGTGCAAAATATTTTTTGGATACTTTTATTGAACACACTACTTGCATCGTGTTATTTGCCAAGGACTTTTAGGGTCTCTTAAATCACTAACAAATTGGCTCATAATCTATGCAACAAAGATCATCACGCATTCATGATCCCCTCCAATCTTTTCCCATATATGTACACATGCAGTATTCAAAGAGCAAAACATAATTTATGGTGTACTTTTCCAATCTCTTTTCTCCCTTATCTAATATTTGCTGCTACCGAAATCCATCTTCAAAATTGCATTTTTTTTTTTTTATTAATGTAAGAATCGCATTCGGCCTAAAGAAAATACCCATCTTCAAAAATTTGAGTCAAACTTAAAGCAATATAAGAATATCAAAAAAAAAAAAAAACAGTATGCATTGAGGAAATATATATATATATATATATATATGGCTATTGGCATGGTTAAGTATATGATTCTTATGAATGTGTGGAAATTAGCAATGATCACAACACTACTCAGAATTTGTAAATTGATTGTGTCATAAATGTTGACAGTTGTATTTTTCGTTCATAGTCAGTGAAAGCCAAAAGCCATCATGAGACTGGTGAAAGTACTTCTAGATTGTCTAAACTATCGATTTTCTTTTGAAGTTGTTGGAGTAGATCAAAATAGTAATGTGTTTTATGGCCTATTTGACATACACATGTACTCAATAAACCAAACAAATAAATAAAAGGAAAATGGTCAATTATGAGCGTTAATATTCTTACGGTTAACTGGTTTTGAGTTTGGCTTCTGGCTGCTCTCGTCATGTCTGCCATTTTTAAGCTTGCTTTGCATCCAACCAAATATCTGCAATCAAAGTACAGAAATCATAATTTCTTTACTTCCAACGTCAGAAGTATCTAGTCTCTTAGAATATATATATATATATATATATATATATATATTAAGGAAAACACAAACAAAAAGTACCTTCATCTTGAGTGGGATCGTATCAAGTAGTACTAGTACTTGCTTTTATTGAATAAAGATAGATATATAGCTCGAAATTAAAAGGATAAATATTCTATATATGGTGGGCTTTAAGGAATCGTGAGTATATTGCAATACAAAGATCTCATAAGCCTGTGAGGATTGAGCAGCGAAATGCTTTAAATAGACTAATAGAAAAGTGTTATGTGAGAAAATGTCTAATGCCAAGCTGGTTATTGCCTATGCTACAAGTTCCCACAAAAACTTTGTCGCCTCTCTCTCTCTCTCATCCTTGTCCTTTATTTTTCCCAATTCTCTCTTTTGTCTTTCCCCACTAAAACTTTTAATTAAAAAAAAAAAAAAAAAAGGGAGATCATAAATGTTGGCGCGATCCCGTCCTCTATCCTCAGTCACAATCCACCATAGAACATAAAGGATTTGATCCAATTTTTCTTGAAGGCCGAGTTCAATTTCACTTATAATATGGATATGACATTACTAATATAACAAATTGTTCCGGTAAGAAAATTAGAGTTCGTTTAGTACGATGATTTTGAGTTCAAATTATGATTCTAAAATTATGATTCAAAATTAGGAGTTTGAATCACCTTGAATCAAGAAGTTGGTGGTTTTAGAATCATGATTTAAACTAGTTTAAAACATCATATCAAATTCTGAATTATGATTCAAAATCATCCAAATCAAACACTATTTTGAATCATAATTCAAAATTACTATAAACAAACATTCTGAATTAGGATCTAGAATCATGATTCTGAATCCATCTACCAAACACACCCCTAATAAAGCTATCGAATCCAATGCACTCCGAGAAGAGAAGAAAGAAAGATATGATCTTAGCACTCTATCACTCTATTGATGCAGAAATAAATTAAAAAAAAATTGCATATAAATCATTTTTTCTTAAACTAGCAAAACAATAGGAACTCATGGTCCTTGAAAGTTTGAACCTTAGCGTTAGCTATTAATTTCTGAAGAAGTTCCTCAAAGTTTACACAGATCCAGCTTGTATCTCTTCATTGTCGTTTCAACTCTTTCTAACCTTGGCATATATTGACAGGTAAATAGAGTACTTAGACGCAGATAAAAAAAATAAATAAATAAAATAAATAAATCAGAATTAAATGTAGAAAGTTTATTTTAATGATTATAATATACGGCCCATACAGTACTTCCTGAGGGCATGTCCCTTGCCAACCGAACCATCACTCACCAACTCAATCTCACTATTATATCCCCAACTACACAAACTTGATTGGCGGCCTTAGACTCCAACAGACCCCACAATCTAGAGCTCAATTGGCGAAGTATTATTTCACCGACATAATATATTATATATATATATATATGTGTGTGTGTAATTGTGCTATTGCCTATATGGTACTAATTTCCAAGTTCTTGTGGAAACTTGATCATATAATAATATCTCGACACAATTTGATACGTGATTTGTGTAAAGAAAACGCGACACAATTTGATAGATTACCGATGTTAATTTAGTAGATTACTCGGACGACTCGACATTGAAGAGAAACTGTGATATGTGTTGAAAAGGTAATATAAATATGGTAGACTATTGATGTTAATGTAGCATATTGGTCGTGCGATTAAATTGTTACCTAGATTTCGCGGAGTGGTGTAAATAATGGGTGATAACTAATAGAGAACTCAGGTGTAATTTCAGAATAACTCTAACCCCTCCTATTAAATTTTCAAAATTCTTAATATATCTCACAAAAAAAATACTTAGATACACCATCAGTATTAAGCACCATCACTAATAGAAAATGAGTCTCATTTATGAATCTTACACTGCGAGACTTATCTTTTATTAGTAGATGGTGTTAAGCACCACTGGTGCCTCGTAACATTGCTCTCTTTCCTTAAAGATTTCCTTAGACACTTGCACCCGAATAAGCCCCCGTGAAAGTATTTAGTGAAATACATATAAATTTGTAAAGAGACAATATTTAGTCCATCTTTCACCAATTCCCTAAAATATGTGGCTTGGCCTATACTCTCTCATGCTTCGTGGCCTTCCATATATACCAACCATGCATTCACGTGAAGTTGTCCATTCACATGTCCATATGGGCGTCCAAGCCAATGTAGTAGAAAACTCAGTTTGCCTGAGCTGGTTAACCGGCAAAATCGCTTGAGGAATGTGGGAGGGTTGCGCCACGTGTTGGTCATGCCGTTGCGATCACTATTCACCGGACTATGTCCGACCAACATCTGTCTCAAAGAAGTTTGACCAATGTGTCACAAGAAAAAAAGTACAATAAAATGATCATTCGCATAGATGTTTATTAGATACTGAATCTCCTTTTGTTTCTTCCATGCAGCTGTCTCTTGTCTTAAAAGTTAAAGGGAGTTTTCTCATATCCATGTGAGATTTCATCATATGACTAATATTTAATCATGTTAAGTACCTAGAAAAAAAAAAAAAAACATAGGCCATGTTTGGAATTGATATGTTTTTTGAGAAAAGAAAAAATTAAAACGTTTTCAAAACGGTGTTTGACGCAATAAAGACAAAAAATATAAATAAAAATGATTTGTTAGTTTAGTGTAAAATGACAGAGAAATGAAAAACGACTTTTAATCGTTTTTTTTTTTTTTTTTCGTTTTCTCCTCTAGAGAGAGATACATTAATGGATTTTTTTATACTGAAAATAATCTCTTGATAAAACTACCAAATACATTTTTAAAAATAATTTCTGTCTAAGATTGAAAACGTTTTCATTTTTATTTTTATACAAAAAAATAAAATAATTTTAAAACGAGTTCCAAACGCGCTAATGTTTCTCAACAAAAAATAAATAAATAAAATTATCATGAGCAATTTGCACTACTTTCAACAAAACCAAGACATAGCAACATTTACACATGATGCCATTTGATATATTGGGAATTTCTGTGTGAGAAATTTTATGTAATTTTGTTCAAGATCCTGCAGCATATAAGACTTAGAAATTAGTGGTCCATAAACGAATGAACTATATATATATATATATTGACATAAAAACTCTTTCAAATGCCACCCAGACCAGAATGGTCATAATCCGTACGGAGATCTATTGCGAGAGATGACCTTCCAAGTGTCTATTTTCTACAAGATTAGCTAATATGTAACTTTTATATTCGACCAAGAATAAAATATCATTTATATATTGTCACGTCGTCTCCTGTTGAACTTCCAAAACCATTTTTGAGATATATACATATGTACTTGTGTATGTATAGACGCATACAGTAGTACATATATGAGTTCTCCAAGTGAATTCCTCGAGATGTAAGAGGGTCTCCACGTACAAGAACACCCTTCAACCAAGAAATCATGTAAATATATACCAAACCACGTGACATCAATTCCATTTATGGCAATATTCCCTAAAATGGAAACTATCCATCATAAAAAAAAATTAAAATATTATTATCTAAACTTATCATTACAATAAATATACCCCACTTGGGTAATACAGTAATAGCAAGTTAACTCTATATTATTGGCAGCTTGAATTCCAAATGAGGACTGGGGAGTCTTGTGCCAATCTGTTGAGAATTTGTTCTTATCAATCAAATTGGTATGTTTTAAGTCATCAAACGATTTCTTAAGCAAAAAAACAAAAAACAAAAACACAAAAAACAAAAACAAAAACAAAAATCAAAACAAAAACAAAAACAAAAACCTTCGTCTTTAGTTTCTATCTCTATTCTTAAAAAAAAATAAAAGTTTCTACCTCTGAATAATGTTGTAAAAACGACAAAGTTAACTTCAACAAACAACAATTTTCACGAAACGAAAAAAATTCAAAAACGACATAACATCTCAAAATGACGACTATTATAAGAAACTATACATCAGAAAGAAATACAATAACCGTAAAAAACGATATCGTGTTTGAAGAAACGACATCCACTTGAAAGATAACAATCACAGGAAAACGAGATAACTTTAAAAAAACGACAAAATTAATTTCGAGAAACAACAATTTATCACGAAACGATAAAAATTCGAAAACGACCCAACATGTCAAAATTACAACTATTATAAGAAACTATACATCAGAAAGAAATATAATAACCGTAAAAAACGATATCGTGTTCGAAGAAACGACATCAACTTGAAAGATAACAATAACTGGAAAACGTGATTAGTAGCTAGATAAACGACAGCAACTTACAAAACCACAGTAACATGAGAAACTAATGATCATCCAAAAAATAGCATCAACTATTAAAACGACAATCATGAAAAAGAAGAATCATGAGCACGTTTGGAACTCGTTCTAAAATGATTTTATTTTTTGTATGAAAATAAAAATGAAAACATTTTCAATCTCAGACATAATTCAAATTTAAAAATACATTTGGTTGTTTTATCAAAAGATTGTTTTCAGTATAAAATAATCTATTAATATCTCTCTGCTCGAGAGAGGAGAAAATAAAAATAAAAAATAAAAAACGACTTGTTTTTTATTTCTCTCTTATTTTTTATTTTCATTTTTTATCTTTAATTATATCAAACGTTATTTTAAAATTATTTTTATTTACAAAAAAAAAAACATGAAAAACAAAAATAAAAACAATTATTTTATTTTCCATTTGATGGACGTTTCAACCGCTCCACATCACACATCAGATAATGGCTGGGCTTTCAAAAGTTAGGCCCTGTAGTAGCTACAAACAAAATGGGCAAAAAAATTGGGCCTTTCCGCTTGCTGATCCACGTATCACTCTTTGCGGACAGTGTAATATAAATCTAGTATACACTTGTCCCGAGGCATTTCCTCAGTGGCTCAGGAAACTAACTGCCCTCCTAACAACCTACGTGTCACGAAACTGACGAATAAATTTACAGTTGGACACGTGTCGAATTTCCATGCTAGCTTATGTAGAGCTGCAAAACCTTGTCATAAGGGAAACAAACTCATAATTCATTGTCAATTGTTTTTGCAATTTAGATAGACCAAACTTGAAATGGAAATAAATCGAATTTCGGATTCTGAGAGCTTCTATAGAGATCTCCAGCAACCAGGCCTCATAATAGCAGGCTGTTTCGTCGTTGTGGCATTCTCACTTTCTATTTTCCTTATTCTCCAACATCTCAGATCCTACACCAATCCCGCGGTTAGTTTTTCATATGTATATATGTATATCTACGTATATATATATATGTATATCTATGTATGCATGTATGTATAATAAATTATCTTATATGGGGTTTTTTAGTTTTTGCTTTTAGACCCTCCATCGGATTGTATTTGTGTGTACTTCATAGATTTCTTTTTTTTTTTTTTTTTTTTTCCCTTCTTTGAGAGAAGTTGGGGAGAGACTTTTTTTTTTTTTTTTTTTGGGTTAGTGTGTGTGTTATTACATGCATTGACAAATATGATAATTGAGAGCATATATTGTTATTTTTCACAAGGTCCACACATAAATAGTGATTTATTTATTATTTATGTTTCAGGAACAAAAATGGATTGTTGCTGTTGTTTTCATGGTACCCGTTTATGCCACTGAGTCAGTAAGATTCTATCTTTTTTTTTAATTATTATTATTGTTTGCAAAGAGTATTTGTCATGTTTTTCTCTTTAATTTTACTGTCAAAAGAATGGTCATATGAGTAAAGATATTCATTTGGGTCCTTTTCTTGCCCAGATTATATCCTTGTGGAATCCGAAGTTGTCTCTTGCGTGTGACATTTTAAGAAACTGCTATGAAGCATTTGCCTTGTATTCTTTTGGAAGCTATTTGGTTGCTTGTTTAGGTAACTCACTCTCCTATACTTCTTTATGCCCTGTTTCTAGTTCGAATTATAATTTGAGTTTTTGCTGATTTTTCTCTAAAAAAATCAAATTTAACTTTTTTTTGTTACAATATTTTCTATCGCGTAAATTCATTGTTTAACTCAAGGTTTCAACTCAAACGGGCCTTAGATTTAGAAAATGTTTGGGATAATCTTGACAAATACCCCTTAAAAGTGTACTATGATTTTTATCTTTTACTCTTATTCATAACCTTTTTAGTTAAATAATTACACTAACAAAAGGGTATTTATAAAAAATAAGAGATAAAGATTTAGACTCGTACACTTTTAAGGGTAAATTCTCCATTTTTTAAAATGGTGGTTATTGTTTTATTCATCTTTAGTAAGGTATATCTACAAAGTACAAAATTCTAAAATGCGAAGTTTTGTCTATAAGACATGGTACCATTAGTTAATGTATATTACAGCATTATTATTCACCGGCTCAAAGCATACTCCGAATTCTTTACCGAAACCAGAATTACTAAGACATGTTCCAGTAGAATTAAAATATATCCCAATTTTTGTATGCACATACATTTTGTTTTTTTGATACGAGTCATTGGAGCAACTGCACTTGATAAAAGCTAAAATATAATTCAACAGATAAGAGCGTTTTAAAGTCTCATCTGATGGTTGAAACTTGAGTTGCACATAGATTTGAAAAGGATTGAATATATAGTAATCTTACTTGGTACACTTTGTTTGATTCTTGTTAAGAATTCTTTTATATTTGTTACTATACTAGGTGGAGAAAGTAGTGTGATAGAACTACTTGAAAATCAATCGAAAAAACAGCTCAGCAAACCATTGCTAGAAGAGGAAGGTGAGAATCGCATTGAACAACATAAGTCACTTTGGAACCTCTTCTTCCGACCATATGTTATTGGAAAAGATTTGATGACAATAGAAAAATTTGGTCTTGTGCAATATGTAAGTCACTTCTCCATTTGTTAGTTTTTTTTCCCCATAGAATTCTGGCAGAGTATGAAAAAAAGACAAGATTACCGATAAGTACAGTTTTGATCGTTACATTACACTAGAATCATATCAAATTAGGAACGGTGTGTCAAGGTGTGATTTGACAGTTAAGAATAATTAGATTTTCATGAACCCCAAGGATAGCCTGAAAAAAAAAATGTTTGAGATTGAAGAAAGGGAAGGAAATGATACAAAGGAATTGAGAAATTTATTAAGAGAGAAAAATAAAAACAAAATTAACAGAGCATCCCGTTTATTTGCCCTGTTTGTGCCTTTTGTTGAGGGGATGACATGTCGGTAAATAATTGGTTAGACAGAGGGATGGACAGACAAAATGGATAGAGATATGGGTTCCTTTCCTATATGTTATGATTCTAATTTGACCTCATTGTTCAAAATTGTGTCTCATAGTCTTTCTTCACAGTCATACCACAGAATTCACATTTTTTTTTTTGTAATCTTGATAAATACCTTTTAAAAGTGCATGGGTCAGGATTTTTATCTTTTATTTTTTATTCATAACCTTTTTAGTCAAATAATTACACTAATAAAATTGTATTTATCAAGAATAAGGGGTAAATGTCTAGCTGCATGCACTCGCAAGGATAAATTCTCCATTTTTTTTTTCCTTCACTTCTGATATCTGCTGGATAGCACAGATGATTCTGAAGACATTGTGTGCCTTCTTAGCATTCTTGTTGGAGATTTTTGGCGTTTATGGTGATGGAGAGTTCAAGTGGTATTATGGGTACGTATCTTATGCATTCTTATACCATTAGATGAGATGATTTTAACATTCTTAGCCAACGTTTTGACTTCTCCTTTCAGCTGTTCGTTCCAATTTACCAAATTATAATCCCACAAAAATATACACTCAAACTCGAGTCGCATTTTCCCATCTTCCTCTAATTCGACAGAGTTGAGCATTAAGCACTATGTCCTCATTTTTATTCTATTTATTTATTTTTTTTTGTAGGTATCCTTACATGGCAGTAGTACTAAACTTCAGCCAGATGTGGGCACTGTATTGCCTTGTGCAGTTTTACAATGTAACTCACGAGAGACTTCAATGTATAAAGCCACTTGCAAAGTTCATCAGCTTCAAGGCCATTGTGTTTGCCACTTGGTGGCAAGGTCTAGGCATCGCGCTGTTGCATGAATTCGGAGTTATACCGAAAGAGGGGAAATTACAGACTGCATTACAAGATTTCTTAATTTGCATAGAAGTAAGAGGTTTCTTTGAACGAAGTCTTTACCAACTCTGTTTCTCAAAGCACATGCACTTGTCCTGTGTCACTACAAATTTACGAGGCAATTTGGAGCTACTTTTTTTTTTATGATCAGGATTAACGATGAAATCTGCAAGATCCCCGATGTTATTTTACTTTATTCCTGAAGTCCTAATGATGCAGGTTTGTGTCTAATGGTTTGGCAGATGGCTATAGCAGCTGTTGCTCATGTGTTTGTCTTTTCGGCGGAACCTTATCACTACATCCCTGCCAGTGAGTATGGAAAAGTCACCACTGAAAGGACCAAAGGAGAAGTGAAGTTAGAAGGTGACACCCCAGCTGTGCTTGAGAAACAAGAAACAAAGGTTGAAGCTCCCGGAACTAGTGTCACTGAAAGCGTTCAGGACATTGTTCTTAAAGGAGGTCAACATGTAAGTTCTTTCCCTCTTGAATATGCTGCATTGTTATTCGGTTATATGTCTGTCTCACCGCCATCATCGGCAGGTTGTCAAGGATGTTGTGTTGACCATAAACCAAGCAATGGGTCCTGTGGAGAAGGGAGTGACAAAGATTCAAGAAACCTTCCACCGCAAATCAGTTAGCTCAGACAAAGAAGTAGACGAGTCAGAGTTGAGAGTCGAGCAATATGAAGAAAATCTTACATGTGAAACTCACATTCCTTAGAACTGTAGGTTATTTTGACAGTGAAGATTATACACGTGTTGAACCAAATTCATTCCAAGAGAACAAACGAACTAGTAGAACAAAACCTCAACTTTTCATCAAGTATCTCTTAATACACTGTAGAAACAATTTGTTACGGACTATAAAATTTGATACACAAGTTTCTATCGTCCATCGCTGTTGGAACAGCACAAGTCTACACAACAATTGAGGCAGCCGAAAATTGCTAGCCCAGTGCATATCTGGGTTAATACAATTGCGCATTGGTTGTTCATGTGGGAACAACACTGGATGCAACACATACAGCAGCAGTGCCTGAAAATGCTGCCACAACAATTTGAAGCCGCCTTCATGAAGATTTCAGCAGCTTCAGCCAGTCTTGGTTCTTCACATCCTGGAGGAATGTTATCAGCAGTGGCAGTCAAGTTGCCAAAGCCCACACACAGGCTTTGTAGCGGTATCACTCTCTCTCTTAAAGCATCTGCCGTCTTTTGCGGACGACCCTTCTGTGGTACCTGTTGTTTTGTTTTTAGATGATTCATCAGAAGGCAGTTTTATGATGATAATAAAACCGTCACTACATTTCTCTCCCTAGCTTATCCTTTTCTATTCAAAACAATGCACGAGTGTAGTAGCACTCCTAGATCTTATTAAGGATATGTATACCTCTTGTAGCCCGCCTAGTATTTGCTTTCCTGCCGTCTCAAGTACAGTCATGCGTGTATACTCGCAGACCACCCCGGTCCGTAAGCTCATTTTTGCAGTCTGCCAAAAGGAAAAAACAAAGGTACCAACAATGCATCTTGTTAGTGATTTGGGATAGCGAAGTCATTGGGATGAAGTAATGAACCTCCTATTCATAATATCAGATTGAAAAAACTGTTGAAATTTTTCCACAAGCCTTTGCAGGCCTTCAAATTTGTTTACGATATTACGCCTACAGTTTAGCTTGAGAGTTGCTAATAGAACCAGGCAACGAACCTTATCCTCAAGCTGTTTATTCTCTGAAAGCCATGCCTGAGCGGTAAGTTGCTCAATCTGTTCTTTTGCAAGTACCTGTGATGGAAACAGAAAAATGATAATTCTCACGAAAAATGAAAAAACTAGAAACTATAGGGTGCATTTGGAATTAGTTTCAAAATGATTTTGTTTTCAATAATAAAAAGTAAAAATGAGATTGTTTTGAAATTTATTCTGGGACCGATTCTGAAATTGAGTTTGGTTGGTTTTTTAAGATATTGTTTTGAGTATAATAAAAAAAGTGAAATTGTGTTTATTAATATTGTTGATTAGTACTAAAAAATGAAAACAGAAAAGTGAAAACAATTTACAATTATTTTCTAATTCATTCACAAAAATCATTCTCACTGTTTTCGTTTTCTTTTTCGTTTTCAAAACATTTGCTAAACAAATGTCGTTTCATTTTCATTTTATTTTTTGCTTCTTGTGAAAACCGTTTTTGAAAACGGTTCGAAACACGCTGTACCAGGCAACGAACCTTATCCTCAAGCTGTTTATTCTCTGAAAGCCATGCCTGAGCGGTAAGTTGCTCAATCTGTTCTTTTGCAAGTACCTGTGATGGAAACAGAAAAATGATAATTCTCACGAAAAATGAAAAAACTAGAAACTATAGGGTGCATTTGGAATTAGTTTCAAAATGATTTTGTTTTCAATAAAAAGTAAAAATGAGATTGTTTTGAAATTTATTCTGGGACCGATTCTGAAATTGAGTTTGGTTGGTTTTTTAAGAGATTGTTTTGAGTATAATAAAAAAAGTGAAATTGTGTTTATTAATATTGTTGATAAGTACTAAAAAATGAAAACAGAAAAGTGAAAACAATTTACAATTGTTTTCTAATTCATTCACAAAAATCATTCTCACTGTTTTCGTTTTCGTTTTCGTTTTCAAAACATTTGCTAAACAAATGTCGTTTTATTTTCATTTTATTTTTTGCTTCTTGAAATACGTGAAAACCGTTTTTGAAAACGGTTCGAACCACGCTGTATAAGTTGAGTAAACTCGTCACTTTTTGCCTTACCCTGTCG
>NW_010356645.1:1230-1350 GCF_000414095.1 Morus notabilis | reverse complement strand
AATTTTCCAATTTTATTGTTACTGTTTCACAAAAAAAAAAAAAAAACCCTTGATTCCTCTTTGGTATATAGTGTTTTCTTTATATATATAAAAAAAAAAAAAAAAAAAAATTCTTTAAAA
>NW_010356645.1:0-1051 GCF_000414095.1 Morus notabilis | reverse complement strand
TATTTCTTTTCTTTGTTTCTTTTATTTTATTATATAAAGATAGTATTATACCTATCTTTATAAGCTTTTTGAGTCCTTTTTGTTTCCCTTTATTTATTTATTTACTCATTTACTATTTATTTATATTTTTCTAGGTTTTCTACCATTTGTTGCTGCATTGTCTTATCCCTGTGTCACTAACTGCTATTGACTTTTCATTGCCTCATATTTGCTACCTGATGCAAGGCTTATAGTGTTTGAGGTATTATCAATAATTTTTGTACATAATTTTTAATTTCCTCTTATTTATATTGCACGCATTGATTGGCTATGCTAACTGTAAAAATCTGCTATTTATACTTTATTACTATTGCTTACATTTGATTTTCTTGCCCTACTAATAAAATATTCCTGATCTAAAATTTTGACAAAAATTGTGTTTCAGTCTCAAGAAATGTTATTACTGCTATAAGTGTACTAAAGAAGAACTGGGATTTATTGTTCATATGGACTCATTTTATTATTATATGCAATAGAATTCTGTCTTTTCCCTTTTTTTTTTTTTTTTTTTATTTTTCCTTTCTATTAGCTGCCTGGCCTTTTTTTTCCCTCTCTACTTCTCTCTTTCTTTTTCATTCATTTTCCTTTTCGTGAATACTGTTTGGAATTTTTTCTCTTTTTTTTTAAAGGAAAAAAGTTTGGGTATTGTGTTTAACCGAAGAAGCTTTTCTTTTGTATTCTTTATGCACCGCCTTATAACCATTATGTGTGACATTGCTATTGGTTATCTTACTCTTTATATGTGTAAAATGTTGTCGTATATTTTAATTTCTACTGTCTACATTCTCTCCTGTTTCCTCCTTCACACCAAACATCCTTCCTTCTCTGTTCCATCGTGAATCATTTATTGCTCTGCTTTACCCTGGTTTATTTATTACTCCATTGTGTTAGTTCTGTTTCTTTGGCTTTGACTTGGCTGATATAGGCTATTTAACGCAGGACTGAGAATATTTCAGGTATTAGTAAGGATTTTTGTCCAAGTGTTATTAATATTTGTTGTTGATGCTGAATA
>NW_010356644.1:0-1060 GCF_000414095.1 Morus notabilis | reverse complement strand
TGTGGGTTGTCTTTATAGATTCTAGATAAATAGTCAAAGGGGTGGATTCTAGCATAGTGTTTGATCTGTTCAGGGGAGACAGTACTGTCTAGTCCTGGGGGAAAATGGTGGTCTGGTGTAACCAGATGTGGGTTGTCTTTACAGATTCTGGATAAATGGTCAAAGGGGTGGATTCTAGCATAGTGTTTGATCTGTTCAGGGGAGGCAGTACTGTCTAGTCCTGGGGGAAAATGGTGGTCTGGTTTAACCAGAAAACACAGTGGTGTGTGGATACTGGTATTTACATAGATGAGAGGGAAGGTTTTACAGGGAGTGATTACCTGGATTGGTTTTGATCAAGTTAAGAAGTCAGGGATGAGGTTGTGGTGGCCTTTTATATGTTTGACATAAAAGTCATATCTTTCAAACCAGCTCTTAAGTCTAAGTAATTGTGGATCAGGGAGGGTTTTATTTTTGAAATCAAGGACTTTGGGAAATGATGAATTATCCATCTAGACCTCAAAATTAAAACCTCTAAAATGGAAATCAAACTTTTGAATTCTGTATTTTATCACAAGAATCTCCTTGTAGATGGTGTGATAGTGCTTTTCTGATTCTTTGAATTGGCCACTGGCATGACCACAATAGTACCTCTTGTCGTCTTCTTCTTCGATGAGGATGGCCCCCCAGTAGTGATCACTTGCTTCTGTCTGTAGGATTCTTTTTCCTGTGTTTGGAATCTTCAGAGGTGGTGGTGACTGTACTATCTTTTTAAAAGCACTGACATCGTCTGTCTGTTATGTTCCCCACTAAGAAGGATTCTTTTTCAACATTTTTAACAGCTGGCCAGTGTGTTCGGTCACACGTGGGATGAAATCTCTGAGATAATTGACTATCCCTATGAACTATTGAATCTGCTTTACAGAGAGGTTCTTATCTGGAAACGTCAATAATTCTCGAGCAATGTGTGGGCCCGGTTGAAACTTTTCTTGGGATATTTGCATCTCTAGGAATTCGATATGGCTTTGTCCCATTTGGCTCTTCTTTTCTGAAAGCATGATTCCATGCTTATCGACAATTT
>NW_010356643.1:0-1158 GCF_000414095.1 Morus notabilis | reverse complement strand
GATAACCTTTTGTTAAAAACGTCACTGTTTTAGTTTCGTTTTGTCAAAACTGTACATTTTCTTAAATCTACGTTTCACTGCATCTTAGAGTCAGATTTTGAAAATCTGTTCTTCATAATAATTCTTTGACTCATCGAGATCTAAAATTATTATTTTTAGAGAACATTGAAATTCAGCCTCTAAAGGTCTCGTTTAACTGAAAACAGTGGCTGCTATTTTTTTTAAACTGTTTTAGTCCAAAAACTGTGCCATTTCAGAAATCAGTATTTTACTACATCTTAGGGTCAGATTTTGAAAATCTGTCCTTCATGATAGTTCTTCGTCTCATTGAAATCTAAAATTGTCATTTTTATAAAAAACTGAGATTCAGCCTCTAAAGGTCTCGTTTGGCTGAACCAGTTTTGTTCCCGAAACTGTTTTGGACTGCCTGTGCTGTTTTCGAAAAATGGCTTAAAACTTGTATTTAGAGTTAAAATGAGGTTTTGTCACAGCCACAGAAAATGTTCAAAACATCGAGGGCTATAAGTTTAAGCTTTGAAACACCTAAAAATCTCGTTCTAGGGTTCTCAATCCCGTGTTCAAAGTAACCGGAAATTTTTCTCTCTAACCGAAAATAAGTAAACTTAAATCGAGCATAAGCATATCACATCAAACTAACCTCATAACTCACAAAACCAACATAAAACTCACACACCCTTATTACAATCTTATCTCCTCAAGAACCATAAATTTACGTTCATAAATCCAAGCTTAAAGTTGGCTAAAAATCAATGGAGAAGAGTTTAAGAACTTACCCTTGAAGAACTCTCTCTCTCTTGATAAACATTTGAACTCCTCTAAGATTTGTCAATGGCTTGAAACTATAAGAGTATAAGAAAATTTGAGAGGCATATTTCTACATTTCAAACTTCACTAAAACATGAGAAAGAGAGGATTTAGAGTTTCTTTACCCTTGGAGGAATGCTTGACTAGTCTCCTCCTAGAATCCCTTGATCTCCTTCTTCTTCTTCTATGGTGTGCTAGTGGCTCAAGATTAGGAGAGTGGGAGAAAATATTTGAGAGATAGTGGGTGGTATGGCCAGATTTATTGTGGGAAAAAGGAGAAGAGGAAAAAAAATGAAGCCTAGCTTATGAGGGCTCCTTTTATAGACAACTTGG
>NW_010356642.1:317-557 GCF_000414095.1 Morus notabilis | reverse complement strand
CTAAACCCCATAACCTAAACCCCAGACCCTAAACCCC
This sequence comes from Morus notabilis, assembly GCF_000414095.1. Lineage (NCBI taxonomy): Eukaryota > Viridiplantae > Streptophyta > Magnoliopsida > Rosales > Moraceae > Morus > Morus notabilis. The sequence goes on along the minus strand of NW_010356642.1, from coordinate 520 downwards.
AGACCATAAACCTTAGACCCTAAACCCTAAAGTCGAAACCCCGAACCTCGAACCTGGACCCGGACCCCGAACCCCGAATCCAGAACCCCGAACCCCGAACAATGAACCCCGAACCCTGAACCCAGAGTCCCGAGCCCTGAACCCTAAACCCTGAACCCTGAACCCTGAACCCTGAACTGTAAACCGTAAACCCCAAACCGTAA
>NW_010356642.1:0-224 GCF_000414095.1 Morus notabilis | reverse complement strand
CTGAGCCCTGAGCCCTGAACCCTGAACCCTAACCCCTAAACACTAAACCCTAAACCCCAAACTGCAAACCCCAAACCCCAAACCCTAAACCCTAAACCCTAAACCCTATACCCTAAACCCTAGACCCTATACCCTAGACCCTAAATGTTGGTCTCCGGATCGAATCCGGATGCGAAAGCGCGGTGGTGCGGGGAAGATGCGGATCGTGTATAACAAAAATTTTC
>NW_010356641.1:38274-93464 GCF_000414095.1 Morus notabilis | reverse complement strand
AAGTGGCGATAGATGAAATTAAACTATATTGTTTAAATTCGAAGCATACGTTATAGTTTTTAAAAATAATGAAATAAATTGAGAAAAGATTGAATTAGAAGGAAAAGTGGCGATAGATGAAATTAAACTATATTGTTTAAATTCGAAGCATACATTATAGTTTTTAAGAATAATGAAATAAATTGAGAAAAGATTGAATTAGAAGGAATAATTATGTAAACACTAAGATTAAGATACCTAATTATCAAAAAAAAAGAGAAGAAAGATTAAGATACCTCAAAAGTTATACATCACTCATTTGAAATAATAAGCTCGATATACTATATTGATCCACACGTAAGATTCATGCAACCACTCCCATTACTCTTTTTTAATTTATGAGATAAAAGAAGGAAAAAACAAGCAAATTTAACGCTTCCATTAAAGATTTCGCAACGTCAATAATGAAGATTAAAGAGACGTTTGGTTCATGAATTAGAATCATTTTCGATTTACGTGTATTTTTTGTGAGAAAAAATATAATAGTGAACTATGAACCATGATTCAAACCATGGTTTGAATCCTCCAACAAAACATCTCCTAAGATGTTGTGATCATAGTCCAAATTAAACACTGTTTATGGCAAACTATTCTTACCCCCTTTTTATTATATTTTTTTTATTTTTTTAAGAAAGTCAACGTTCATGTACATGTCATGACTTTTGTCCGAAATTGCTGCATGTACATGTCATGACGCACGTGTTATTTATAAGCTCCTGAGTTTGCCCGAAGTCAATGATCATGCAAGTCCGGTAATTAGGATTTACTATTTAGGCCTACTGAGCTCTTCTCTCTAGCCTTTCCACGGCACTGAGTAAGTCTGGAATAAAATTACGACCAGCATCAGGGAATTGGAAATTGGATTATTTACAAAAATAACACTAATCAGAACAATTATCTTATGATTAACACCGCTTTTTCGGACTTCCATTCCTACACCGCCACATCAGCAATTGCGGGTCTCACACGTATTCATTATCTAAAATACCCTTAGCAGAACCCAAGACCAGTTTTCCTCTCTCTCTCTTCTCTCTCTCTTTTCTTTTCTTTACCGCCGTCTCAATTTCTCCTGTCTTCCCATTTTCACCATTTTCTCGTATAATGGCAAATCAAAAGTCACCCAGCTCTCCATCTCGACGAGACCGCCTTGCTCCGCCACATTTCCCCATCTTGTGGCTATTCCCTTCTTAAAACTAAGTGCTAGATATATGTGATATTTGATTTATAGATTCAGAATTATAATTTATAATTTTAATTTTTAAAATTTAAATTTTTTGTGAGAAAAAAATACTGTAATGAACGAAGAACTATGATCCTAAATCAAATTAGAACTCTCGAAACAAACAGAGCAATAATGATCCACCGTTATTAGCCAAAATAAAATAAGTCAGAGCTCTTGACAATTTCCCCACGACAAGTGAGTTATAATGTGCCTGTTTTGAACTTATTCTGAAAACGTTTTTCACATTTTTCAAGAAGTAAAAAATAGAAATGGTCTGAAGATTGCGTTTGGAGCATCATCCAACCAAAAACAAAACTGAAAACATTTTTGGCCTTTCTCACAAAATCGCACAATTTCTGAAAGTGAATTTTACTCATTTTTCTTTTCTCATTTTCATTTTCTTCTCACTATTTCCTCGTACCTCACCAAATCTAAACCATAAGTTCTCGTGATCAACACTATTCAGAACAAGAGTCTCGTAAATCTCATTAGCTGTTGTTTTCGGAGGCGTCGGAGTCTTCATCGGCAGCGGCCAAAAGCGAATCCCTGCCTTTTGAAATGATCTCGATCGTCGATATCCAAACAGACCTTCTGATGTCGTCGATCGCTTGGCCGACCGATCCGAGCGACTCCTGAGCGACGGTGGCGCGGACCTCGAGCGACGCCAGGAGGTCCTTGATGGCGCGTGAGGCGGCGTCACGGATCACTGCCATCTCCATCCTCAGGCCGAGCCAAACTCCTCGAGATCCTTTCGATAGGTCTAGATAACCGACTCAAATTTTATTGCCAAGGTCTTGATCATACCGCAGAAGCTCCAAGATGTACTGGAATTTGAATCCGACGGCGACTCAGGAGCGGGATCGTCGTCGTATTGGGGCTCGTCAGAGTTAGAGGGCTTCGACGAAGACGGACTTGAAGAAATCCATTGAAGGAGAAAAGAGGAAAGTTCCTCGAGATTTTTTTTTTTTTTGGGGAAAGAACGTTTTGTGGAGAGGGAAAGAAGTGAAAATTAGGAATATATCACTAGAAGATTCCCATGGAGAACAAAGAAAGGATTTATAGGAAAAGTTTTAGGATCAGTATAAATGAATTACCAAACAGCATTTCTGTTAAAACAATCTCAGAATAAAATTACCAAATACATTTTCAGAAATGATTTATACTTGAGATTGAAAACGTTTTCATTTTTATTTTCATATAAAAAATAAAATTATTTTAAAATGAGTTCCAAACGCACCCAATATTTCATTTATCTCGTCCTTCTTTAATCATGAAATATTTGTGAGAAGTGTTGAAGGACGTTAACAACTTATATTATTTTCAAGTTGTTTTAAAGTCATTTGCACTCAGGCGCTTTCTATTTTAAGCCAATTTGGTACTCTTCAACATTAATTTTTTAATATTTGTGATTTTGGAAAATACTTTAGGTCTCGTTATTAAGTTTGGCTTTTGGTCACATCCTCTATTTATTTTTATTTTATTTTATTTTTGGTGGAAAAGCGTTTGTTGCTTTTTCGCATGTATATGAATAAGGTGCGTGTGAAGGCTGATTAGCCCAATATCATGGAAATTCATTTTCCCTTCAATGTTTCTCTCTACTCATTGAACTGCTGCTCATTCCTCCCCCATTTATACTCTCTTCTCTCTCTAAATTTCTCCCCCATTTATACTAAAATTACTGGGCTGAGTATATTTGTCTACCAGGCAGTTTTTATTCAAAAAATTGATTAGGGTTATTACAAAAATTACGGAGTGGTAATTTTAAATTTACTGTAGTATTATCAATTCATTTATTTTGTCATGTTTGTAGTAGAATTTCTTTATCATTTATATATCAAATGAAAAAACTACAGTAGAATCTAAAAAAAAAGTCACTTAGTGAATAACTTAGGCAATTTTTATTCAGAAAATTAATTATAATTATTATAGAAATTACCGAGTAGTAATTTCAGAAATTATTGTAGTGTACCAATTCAACTTCTGGTAGTAGGATTTTTTTTATCGTTTATATATCAAATGAATATACCACTAGTAGAATCTAAAAAAAATACTTAGTGAATAATTTAGGCAGCTTTTGTTATGGTTCTAGTCACTAGAATAAGAACCATTTCCAATTAAATCAAGTATCAATTCAATTCGAGCACATAAAAAAAGTAGTAATTATTTACCTTATGTTAAATAAAAGAGCATTTTAAGTCATCACAGTTTTGACTAATAGTAATTATAATAATGACTTATTTCACTGACTAATTTTAATACAATGTGTGTTCTTGTTAAATATCAAAAAATTGACATCCCCACATATTAAACGTTCATTTACACAGTTTTCTAGTTAATAAAGAGAAATTCGACCTTTTCTCAAAAAAAAAAAAAAAAAAGTACAAAAATGTTATATGGCACAATGTTACAAGAATGACCATGGTGTTTGGGTTTTCTCCTTAATAATCCTCTAGTTTATACATTTGAATTCTTGGTCAATTTTAATTTACTTAACAAATATTTAAAATTATAATTAGATCAAAATATAATAATAACTAGTGAGACATAAATTTATGAAAGATTAAAATTCCATTGTGAAAACCCAAATTTCCCAGACCAAAAGGAATCAACGAGACTCAAATTTACATAGAAAGCTAGAAGCTTCTACTCATTCAGCAGATAGCTCAACAACTTTATATGCTACAAAACAAAGAAGTGAAGCTACTAGTATCAATATACTCATATGATGAAGCCTGTCAATTGCTTATTGTTGCAACAACATAATTAAATATATCGTGATGATTCAAAATTAAGATGCCCATTTTTTACAATAAAGGGTAATTTACAAGAGACCCGAAAAAAAAAAAAAAAAACCATCGTGGAAGATCATGATAAAGAAGAAGAAAAAAAAAAAAACTAATTAATTTCCACTCCACCTCTCTAGTTCATTTCTTTCTTAGTCCCAAACCCCTCAAATCCTTTACCCAATAAAACTCACAAACCTTCTCACCAACCCTTTCTCCGACGACAAAACCTCTTCCTCTTCACCTTCATCACCTTTCTGACCCTGCACATGGAGGTCCTGGCTTATCTAATTTCCTTCAGGGCCACCTCTAACAGAGAGGTGAGGTTTGTTGAAACTAAACATTGAACCAATTGAGAAATGAAGCATGTATAAGTGGGTTATCTCGTGGTAGTGTTGGAGGGCAGTTGACACGTCGTTAGAAATCGCTGGAACCGAGGGTTTAATGAACTCGCCTCCTTCTCTCTCTCTACCACAGTATTCCAAGCACACCACAAAATGGCAACACCCCAAATATATAGCAACAACATTTCTTATTTTACGCTCACACTTTAATTGGCCTATAATGCTTATTTTAATTATATTGAGAGGTTATTTAATCTAATGGGTTGATCAAAATATTTATGAGAGAGAGAGTCCATACGACTCAAACTAGTCAACAAGCCGAGTGTCTATCCTATTATGGACCAATATTTAACATACATGCATAACTAAATTTACATTAACAAAGTTGTCCGTAAGATGCTTTAACAATAAATTATAGTGAATTATTATGATTATGAAAGTCCTTATAAAAATATTCCAACAGTCTCCCACTTGGACAACATAATCATACAACAAACATTCACTCATCATAGCATAAGCATAAACTAAGAATCTCACATAATAAACACAAGCCCAAAACAATCATATGCATAATAACATATCAACATGATACAATCATTATACACAATCAGGCGCTAGAGATTCATCAAAGGATAACGGTAACTTGAAATTATGGATAAAAAACAACTGAGACTAATAACCAAATGTCTCATTTCAAGTTTTCAGTTTGTCAATTAAAAGGTATGCCAACACAACATCACACGTAAAGTGATAGATCCATGAATATGCATGTATTGTTTGAGGCATAAGCAATCCTTATCAATAACAACATGTCATGGACAAATAGTAGTAAACTCTCACTAACTCAATACAACTACAAGCTCCTCACTGTCCCGAGTGTGATGCGTATTCTTAAAACACATAATAGGTAAGCCCTTAGTAGAACTGCCAACATGTTGTTTATAGGCGTATTTTCAATCATAATGAGGCATCTTAAATCTTTTTCTTTCACAAAATAGAACACAGTATCAATACACTTGAGCGAAAGATGCTTTTTGTGTTCTGAGAGACAAAAAAAAAAAAAACACTATTATAGAACTTTTACAATATAGTTTCAGTATGTCCAGAAATGGAGTCAACTACTCATAATGCTGAAATAGGGTTCTACAATTATATCACATAAGACAATCTCTCAACACGCCACAGACTCTGTACCACGGTCAAGGACGTTATGAGTGTCTCCTTGACACTTTCAACAAAGTAGATCTTCCTTTTATCATCTATGCAGCCTGCATAATCGGGATCAGAAGATCCAACTAAAACAAGAGTGTTGGTTTGCCGATACCCATCTATCTGGTACTTTATTCTCAGTTAATTCAGTAATAATAACAACAATCACTGAAGTACTGAATCTATACATCAACAACAAACATAATAATAAGACATGTGCATACTTAAGCATACATTAAGCTACCAAACACAAAAGCATAAGGGACATTTTGGTTTGATCTATCTTATTATTACCATAAGGACATTACACCTTTAAGAGTTTGTCACCTTAACAAACATGGCTTACTAGGAGAATAAGAATGCATACTGGACCTATTCAAAACAAGAATAATATAGGTTCTCTGAGACGACCAGAAAATGCACTTGACCTTGTCATGGAGAATCCGCATGCCTAGAACGTAAGAGGCATTTTCAAGGTTCTCAAACTAAAGTGACCAGGCAACATGTTATTCGTCTCAACCAACAGGTCAGAATCACTAGGCGTAAGCAAGTTGTCATCAACACAAAAAACCAGAAATATACAACTACTCCCACTGACCTTACACATATGCATTTATCAATAATGTTCTCCACAAAGCTAATTTCAGTGACCGTCTCTTCCAAAATTGAGATACTACTCCCTCGATCTTTTCCATTCACTCCTACTCATCATAGAGTTTCTCAACACATTAGTGGAGCTAGAAAACACATCCACTCTTAAGGCTATGTCAGTTCCAACACCACAAATTCATAAAGAGAGATCCACACCATTAATGATAACTTGTCCCATTTAGCATCAAGATAGCGAAGATACAAGGATTACTCAATGCTAAGAAAACAATAGGGGCAATCAACAATAGGCATGTAAAACAAGATCATGCAATTTGCGCTTTACTTAGCCTTTCCTAATGATCCAAGCCAACATGATCATTGTGTGCTAGAGTCCTTTGAGCAAAATAGGACTCCTATGCAGATAAGGACAATTCAACAAACATCACAACCAAATGAATCAATCCACCACCGACAGGGTAGTAAAGATTATGCGGTTCATGACATTCAACAAATTTTCTTCACCGGTCTAAGTATCCTACCAAAAAATTAATTATCGACAAGATAATTTAATTAACCGTATGGATCTCAGCAATATGTAATACATTACTTTATCCATAACACTCAATTTATTATTTAACCATAATATGAGTTTAGTGATTATGCAAGTCCATATATAACTGTTTCCAATATTCTTCCACTTAGACTGCATAATAAATAACAATAGTACTCATATAAAACAAAATGTCAAATAATAAAACAAATAGCTGAAACATGAACAAATGTTACATGCTTAAGTTTTAAGCAAGATTCAAGCATCCTACCAAGTAATAGAACTATTGACAGGATAATTCTACCACTTGTATGGACTTTCATAACATGATTAACAGATATAAGTTTGTCCATATATGGCTTCAATTTATTATTTGATAATGTATGTGAGTTAGCGATTATGCTAATCCACAAATAAATATTTCTAATTTTCTCTCACTTTGATAGCATAATAAAAAAACATAACACTCACATAAATATCAATTAATAATAATAATACTAATAAATAAAGTATGGACAAACTTGTAGTTTAAGTTTTACAATAGCACGTGAGCTTTTAATACAATTTTTTATTCTCACTTCAATATAAAGAGACCGCATATGCCTCAATGAACAACAATTAGGCATTAAAGCAATAAACACTAAATGGGCATTTTAAAATTTGAACAAAAAATTATATTATATGTCTAAATTTTATTTATTGGAATATCAAATTATGTGGCAGAAATAAATAAAGTATGACCATGTAATATGGAAAATAAACATGCTCCAAAATTTTAGGTATCAAAATAGTGAGAATTAAACCTACTCAGAAAATATATGAAAATCATTACAATAAACAAATATTTAAATAAAAGTACTTTCTGGTAGCTTATGTGCATCCATGTATGGAGTGTTGTGCATCCAAAAGTCTCTCTCAAGAGGAAATATAAAATTTGGTGGGAGAGCTTCGTAACAGAACAACCTAGACAATTTGGCATATTTAGACTTGCGACAGGTGAGTACATAAACATTCACTATTATCGAATTCTCACAATTAAATATGCCATATAAAAAAAATAATATAATTAAAATTTTATGGCATTTGATCATCAAACAAATTATATACAAAATGCCCAAGAAAAATTTGTTTGAAAAACTGTGAGAATTAGCCATCAATAAAAATATAATCAACTTATAAAATATATAAACATGATTTTATGGTGGTCCAAACTTAAAATAAATTATTTTAATGGGTAGGAGATGAAAAATAGAGCGTAACGGTGAAAACGACACTCTCAAAACGGACTTCGAATGAGTTTCGTACGAATCGGTCAAATTTTGGTCAAAATTGGTTTTTTTTTTTCAATTCTTTAGCCCACATGTAGTTTTGGTTAATGAAGAAAAACGGCACAAAACTTTGAAAATGACATGTCATTTTTGAAGCAAAATTAAAACACAATGTCGTTTTTCTCATCTTCAACCTCACATGCAACACGACTCAGTATGTGACCCGCGACCCGATCCGATCCGACTCGACTAATTATTGGCCTCTAGAACTCCGTTTTCAATGATTTGAAAAGGAACTTTTCTCATAATTTTGTCCTCTTTTGATCTATAACATTAAATGGTCCAAAAACAATCAAAATTTTGACGATAATAAAAATCCATTTCGGCCATTTTCGGACCTTCAAAAACATAATAGTTTTTCAGCCATACAATGCCCAATAAACACAAAATTCATGGTATATAGTTTGTTTTCACAATCCACAAGACAAAAAATAACTTAACTCAAGCCAATAGACAGCCTTGATTCGAGTTCTTATCTTAGTACGACCATGGATAGAGTTTGAAAATCCAAATTGAAAAACCATCAAAACAACACAATTCTATCAAGAAAAATTCACCCCCACATATATTCATAATATATAAACTCATACACAAAATATTAGAGCAATTTTAGGGATTTTGAAAAATGGGTTTCGATACCCTTGAAGAAATCCGGAAATGCAGAGCCTCAAAACTTAAATTGGAGGCTCTAATACCAATTGTTGAAACTAAACATTGAACCAATTGAGAATTGAAGCATGTACAAGTGGGTTATCCCGTGGTAGCATTGGTGGGCAGTTGGAACGTCGCTAGAAATCGCCGAAGCCGAGGGTTCAATAAACTCTCCTCCTTCTCTCCCTCTACCACACTATTCCAAGCACACCATAAAATGGGCACACCCCAAAATATATGGCAACAACATTTCTTATTTTGGGTTCACACTTTAATTGGCCTATAGTGCTTATTTTAATTGTATTGAGAGGTTATTTAATATAATGGGTTGATCAAAACATTTATAAGAGAGGCAGTTCATACGCCTCAAATTAGTCAACAAGCTGAGTGTTCATCCCATTATGAACTGATATTTAACATACATGTATAACTAAATTTAAATTAACAAAGCTATCCGTAAGATGCTTTAATAACAAATTAGAGTGAATTATTATGTTTATAAAAGTCCACATAAAAATATTCCAATACGGTTAAGAAAGAAATCAACCAGAGAGGTGAGGAAAAGAGAGAAGAGAGAGAAGAAAGGCGGCAGGGAAAAGAGAGAGAAGAGAAGAAAAATGTATCTAGAGTTCTGTAAAGGATATTTCAAACAATATAAATTTGTGAGTTTTCGAAATCTAATGTGACAATGTTAAAATAAAAATATGAAAGTAGTGCTAGTTATAAAATAATTATTCTAATCAATGTTATTTTTATAAATAACCCTTAGAAATTCAATCTCATTTGTTATAGTGCATGTAGATTCAGCGCATTACTTCTCACATGTAAACTTCTTATTTACAGGATCACAAGTGGTATACGTGCCTTGCTTTAGAAAAAAAAAAAAATCATAAGTGCATGTACAGTTGTTCTTGGGAGAATTATTAGTATTTGAACCAATGCATGAATTCATAAGTAAAATACACGTGACCTCATCAACGGTTAATGTACGTCTTTCAAGTGACTCATATATATGTATATAAAAATATGCCATGTGTGTATATATATATTTAATATGTTCCCTATCTAAGAATTAGTTCCTCTTTGATTTTCCCTTTTTTTCCCCGGTTTTAAACTACTCCCCGTTGAAAATTTTATTGAATAGAAGGAAAAAAAAAGTTGTTAGAATGAAGGTTAACAATTCAAATTTTTATGGGTCAAGTAAGAAAAACCACTTTCTAAGTGACCTAATAGGAAAATAACGTATGGTTGCCTTTTATTTCAAAAATATTCTTATAGATCATTTGAAAGTATAGAAGCTATCTTTGTGCCATCGACATACTCTAGTATGATTTCTCTGCTCTTCTAACTCTGACGTGATCTCTCCGGATGAAATTGTCTTAAAGAGCTTGGAATAGCATTTTAACTATCGGTTTATAAATTATACACAACGTAAACCACTGGTTCACCTAATTTTTTTATTTGGTTCTTTCAGAAAAAGTAAGAGAAGGGGAAAAAAAAAGTTAGCCAAGAGTTTACTTACTAGATAAAAAGTAAACTGTTGGTTTTCTTATATATTGAGCAACTTGCCGAAAAAAAGTTAGGAAAAAAAAAACTAAAAAACCACTCAAGTTGGTAAAAAATATTTACCATTCAATTAATAAAAAAGAAAACAAAACGTCATAATGACATTCAATTATTTAGAATGATATAAATAATATATCTGTACAAAATCATGATCAATCATGAATTTTTGTCAAAAATTAATTTATTATAATATTCGGTTGCTTTGAGAGTAAGATAGAGAACTAATGAAGGATAAAATAGAGTTATATAGTAGTTTACTACTCGATAAATATAAAATGTAAATTAGTAGTTTATTTACTAAAATTCATAAAGATAATAGTAATCCCTACAGGGTTGAACTCCGTTATAAACGGGATGGAGATGGAGAATAATAATTTAAAATGGGGAGAAAATCTTGTCACTAAGATATGGTGGGGCAAGGATGGAGGAAGCAATTCTACGTTTACCTCTGCCTGATATATATATATATATATATTATTTTATATCAATAAATATATGCAACATTAAATTTTCAAACTTAATTAGTTCTTTTGTAGCTTTTATTACTTTTGACGGTAGAATTTCATCAACAATCAACAATTCAAACTCTGAGTACGTAGCTAAGTTGAAACAGATTACAATGACTGGAGAAGAAACAAGGAAAGTAATTTGCATGAAGACAATGAAGAAATTAAGGCCTCATTTATTTCGCTGATTCGAGTTTAGAATTCGAGTTTTGCTACAGTAAAAAGCTCTCAGAAACAGTCACATTTAATTTTTTTTACTACAGTAAAAAGTACTCACATAAAATCACATCTCAACTCGAATTCTAAACTTAAATTAGTGAAATTAACGGGGCCTAAGAAAATAGAAAGAAGAAAGCACAAATTTATTGATTAGTTTCTGGGTACGCACTCACTCTCACATGCTCTCAAAATACAATTTTTGCAGTGTAACCCCTAAGGTAAGAAAGTTTTCCAACCTTTCATTCGTTTCTTCTCGCATTTATAGAGCTTCTTCCTCTGAGTAGCCAACGATCGTGAGTGTGACCGCTCTCTCCCCCCACGTTCGTCACTTCCGCACCTCCGCTCCTCTTCAGACGTGACCCATTTTCTTTTCCATCTACGTGTGATGTGGCGGTTCTTCAAGCATACCCGGCCATACTTTGCACATCGTGGGGTGGTTAATGTAGCGGTCCTTCTCATTTCCACGCAATAAACTGGGGAGAGGTTGGGCTTAATTTAACTTGCCCTACCCAAGTTATTTGTCTTGAAATCAATGTGCTGAGTTTAATGTATCAAGCTCAAAGTATTGAGCTCAAGGTACCAAACTCAAAGTATTGAACTTAAGGCATTGAGCTCAATGTATTGAACTTATGGCATTAAGCTGGAGGTACTGCGATTAAGGTATTGAGCTGATGGCATTTGAGCTCAAGATATTTAGGGATTATTTTTTTAGAGTGTAATTTTTGAGTTGAATTTGAGTTATAACTTGAATTGAAATTGTAACTTGAATAAAATTAAAACTTAAAAAAACGTGAACTTAAATAAAATTAGAACTCAAATTATCTTTTTTTGAATTTTTTAGACAAAAAAACATACCCTAGTTAAAGGCATTGAGCTCGAGATACTGAGCTCAAGGTATTGAGCTTAATGCATTGAGCTCGAGATACTGAGCTTCTTTAACAATTTGTGTAAAATTTGGGCTCAAAATCAGAAGCAGCCCAAAGGCCGCTTCTGATTCTAGATTGTGCGGGAATCCACCGTCATTTAATAAAAATTTCATTAATTCCCAAACTATCCCTCTGTCTCCACCGCAAATCTCTCTCTCTCTCTCTACTCCGCCGTTCTCAGATCCAGGTGATCTGAGCCCGTCGACACAGTCGCCGCGGTTTCGTTCCGATCTTGGTAGCGATAAGTGAGAGATGGAGAATCTAATCTCTCTGGTGAACAAAATCCAGAGGGCTTGCATGGCTCTCGGCGACCACGGCGAAGCCAGCGCGTTGCCTACTCTCTGGGACTCTCTCCCGGCGATCACCGTCGTTGGTGGCCAGGTTAGCTTCCCGATCTCCCCACACCGACTCGACTCTCTTTCTTAAAGCTCAGACTTTCCGTGATCAGAACTTGGTCGGATTATATATAGATATTATTTAATTCTTAGTTGATACTTGTATATTTTGCATTTTAGGCAATTTTTTGTATGTTTGATTTATATTAGTACGTTGATGTTATGTTAAATATCAATATATTGATGATCTGCTATAAATTAATCATGTTAATAATTTTTATATCAATATTAATTGCTTCCTCACAATCGTACGGTGTTCCACAGAGTTCAGGAAAATCCTCTGTGTTGGAGAGTGTTGTCGGCAAGGACTTTTTACCTCGTGGGTCTGGTAAGTTTCGCGTTGATATTATTAGATTTAGTGTGGCAATGAGATTCAATTATATAGAAGATTGTGGGACTGATGCGTGCAAAATATGTGCAGGAATTGTTACTCGGCGTCCTCTTGTGTTGCAACTTCATAAGATTTCTAAAGGCAGCAGAGAATATGCGGAGTTTCTCCATCTCCCAAGAAAAAGATTTACTGATTTTGGTAATTACTTTATTATGAACTTCCCTTTTTGGACTTATGTTGGAATGTGATTGAATCGATTCCATCTTGCTACTTGTGAATAAAGTCTTACTCAAGCTTCTATGTTTGCTCTTTGGTTTAACTTATTACATGCATCTGAATATAGAATTAACGACCTATTAAATATGTGTGTGTGTGTGTGTATTTTCCTTTCTGGGTGTTTGGAGGCACCACTCTTTTGAGAGCTAAATGTATGTAGTTAATGAGTTATATTCATTTTACATGACAATGTTGATTATATCTGTGAGGCACCACTCCTCTAGTGTTCCAATTCATCTTAGCGTCTATTCTCCCAACGGTAAGATGAAGGTTGAATTTGTATTCATTTTAGGGCAGTACACTAGCATTGAAGTGCAGTTTTATTCTTAATTTCAATTTGACACGTTCTACTGTTGCTTGATGATGGCAGTTGTCAACTTGACCCTTATTGATCTTCCCGGGCTTACAAAAGTAGCAGTTGGTAAGTCTGACAACAGTTGCAAGTCATGCTCATGCATATTTTCTCGTTGCAGATGGAAATGGCTATTTCTGTAACAACAACAGGAATTGCTAATATTGCGGATGGTAAAATGGGGTCTAGTATGGGCAATCCAAATAGTAATTTGCCAAATTTTATTTCACCTTTTAAGAGAATGAAAAAAATTTTAAGTGAAGGCTCTTCATCCTCTCATGGAATCTCCACTGCAATTGGATCAAGAAGAGTAGGGTCTCGCCAGATGCTCCCAGATGCGGTTTTAGCTCTAAAGTCGTTAATGCCCCTTAAAGAGGAGAAAGTGAGTTTTGGCTCCTTTGACATCTCAACTGATGAGGAAGTTAGGCATGGGCTGAAAGTCTTTTCAAACTGGCCAACCTTTCCACAGCTTTATTACAAAGGGGAACTCATAGTGTTCCGATGCTATGATATGGATTTCCGATATAATTAATGTTTCATACTCCAAATTTTGATAAATCTTAGCTACCAATTAGTTTTGCTGCTTCTTTCTTTTTGTCATAGCTTATGTAGTTATGGATATATATGTTTGCAAGAACTATTCCTTTCTGAAATAATATATCAATGTGTGTATTTTGAAATGATATTTTCATTTGCTCTTTTTTCTTGTGTATGGGTATCAATGTGTGAATTTACTCATTTACGTGTGTGTGTGTGTGTATGGATATCAATAGGAAGCTGAAGACCACCAACTAGGAAGTTGAAGGCCACATACAAGGCATCAAGGCCCAACTTGTTTATGTAATTTGGTCATTTGACGATCAAGCTTTTAACTTGTTTATGGAATGTACATTTTTGTTCAACAAATTGATTTCTCACTAATATTTCTTTTAGTTGTAATTATATTGTGAATGAATAAATGAAAAAAAGAGAGAATTAATTATCATAAATTTATTGTTAAAAAACTCAAAATCATAGCATTATGTTTTTTTTTAAAAGTTAAATAAGTATTTCTAAATACCAAAAATAATTATATATATTTAAGTTTCATACCATGTCTATTTTGGTCATTTTACATACCCACAACAATTCAACCTCAAAATTTACCAGAGGCTATTACACTAATTTTGGAACCAGCACAACTACTATAATTACAGTTTACCAAACACTCAGTTACTTCTTGTAACAGTTGTTTCTTCCTTCAGCACAACTAAAAGCAATTTTTCTAAAATCCACAACACTACCAAACTAAGCCTAAGTTTGATCTGCAAATGCTATGTTTTGTAGAACCTACTATGATTTTGGTTTAAATTTATACTTAATTTTTGTTTTGAATTAGTATAATTTTGAAATGTTTAGTTGTATTAGATGAGAAATAGGATGGTATGAGGAAATTATCCCTAGTGGAAAACTTCCAATTCCGGTCTCATTTCTCCGCAAGTAGAGATAGAGATGTCAAAAGGGCCGTGCCGGGCCGGCACGGCCGTTCTAACCCCAAGCCCATGGCGGGCCTGGGCCGTGCCTGGCACGACCCTGCACAGTGTAGGGTCGTGCCAGGGCCGGCCCTAAGGAGAAACCCTCAGGCCCAGCACTGGCCCTTAGCCCTAGTCCATAAGGGCCAGGGCCGGGCCTGTGCCTAGGCCCTTCACGGGCCGGCCCTGGCCCTTTTAATTTTTTTTTTCAATATTTAATTAAAAAAAAGAAAATATATCATATGTCCCCAAAAGATGTGATTTTATTGAATTGAGATAATATAAAAAGTACACATAAATGATCAACTCGTTAAAAACCTTGTCAAGTAAATCTCGTGGAGAGATCGGGACAAAATCTTAGCGAAGGAAAAAAGAGTGCAGTATTCTAGGATAAATAAATTACAAAACCTAAGTGCTTCTAGAAGATTCTGTTATGTCTAAACTCAATCTTAACCTAATTTTCTTAATGCACTTGAGTTTCACTTATGATTAGCAATATTTTTAGGATTTTTTTTAATTTCAAATTTGATGACAAAAAAAAGTAATATATCATATGCCCCAAAAATATGTGATTTTATTGAATTAATATGAATAATTATAAGAAAATGATTGGTTGACCAGACGGCATAGGTCGGCCAATTGGCCCTAAAATGCCTCAAACCTCATTAAAATTTCATGTCCCAGGCCTGGCCCTTCGCGTGCCTGGGCCGTGCCTAGCCCTTCGCGTGCCTGGGCCTTGGCGTGCCTGGGCCTTGGGCGTGCCTGGGCTGCGGGCCTCAAACATGAGGCCCAGCCCAAGCCCCTCTGGCGTGCCGTGCCGGCCCGGCCCATAACAGTACAGGGTCGGGCCGTGCCGAATTTACTACTGTAGCGGGCTGGCGGCCCAGCCCAATTGACACCTCTAAGTAGATATGGGGATGAAGATAGAGATCGCTTTGGGGCGCAAGAATGGGGTCGAGAAATCGTTCCCTATCCCTGACCCACCCCACCCTGTTAACATCCTTAAAAATAGATTAAAATAAGCGTAACATATGGAATTTGTAACTCACATATTGAAAGTATTAAAGGGAGTATGAAAATATAAAAAACTAAGGCCATGTTCACTTCACCAATTTGAGTTTAGAATTTGAGTTTTGCTACGGTAAAAAGCTCTCAAAAACAGTCACATCTAACTTTTTTGCTACAGTAAAATGCTCTCACATAAAGTCACATCTCAACTCGAATTAGCGAACTAAACGGGCCTTAAAACTCGCCACTTACTTTACGTCACCTACTTTTTCTTTATATATATATATTTATATTTATATTTAAGTAGCATATATTTAAAACTTATGAAAATGGTAAGAAATATGCCTATATTTAAAACTTATAGAATTAAATAATAAAATTACCAATATATAAAAATTAATAGATCATTTCATATTTTAATTTTTAATTTCTAATTTTACCTATTTTTTTCCATTTTCTTGCTATGTTTCTCTTTTTTTTGGTAAATTTAGGTATATCTAAAATTTATTAAGTTAGAATCACTTAAAAAACAACGGTACAAATTCTAAAGATAAATTTTAGATATGCTTAATAAATCTTAAATTTATTAAATTAGCATCACTTTTTTAAAAATCATACAAATTTTAATAGTAAATTTTACATGATAAATTTAAGATGTACTAAGAGAATATTTTTAAAATTTCAATTGTTATAAATCTAAATTTATATTAAATTGGTCTATTTATTAAATTTTTTAAAATATTAGCCTATTAATATTTATTAATTTTTTAAAGCATTAGCCTATAGAAGGGTTCAATTTTTTTAAATGAACAATTAATAAAAACCCCTCCATTGTTTTTGGGGCTTTTAAAATCTTTTGTCTCCAGTTAGTACAAATTGACACAGCAAAAAGACCAAAAGCCACCGCTAAAACCCTAGTCTCCGAAATCGGTGCCTCCTCTCTCTCTGTCTGTCTCTCAGCAGTGAGAGTCTGAAAGACCATAGTAATCAATGGCTTATAAATCGGAATATACGATTATACGACCAATACAAGTAATAATAAGACTAAAAAAACCCTAAATTATTCATTTCCTCCGTAACCAAAATCAACACAATCCCCAATTTTCAAAACCCTCTCTCTCTCTCTCCGACAGCAGATTATTGTCTTTCGTCTTCCCGCCCTCTCTATCTCTCTCTCTCTACTTTCTCTCTCTATACTTTTTTTTTTCTGCGTCTGAGAAAAAGCAAAGACGGTGGACAGAGAGCTTCTTTGAAATGCTCGGAAGTGATGCAGAAGCTGTTGCGCATAAGCCCTTCTTCCTCAGGCCCCATTATCTGCACTCTGGGTAAAACCCCTTCTTCTCTCTCCAAAACCTTTCTCTCTCTAACCCCCCAAAACCCCCTCTTTCTCTCTCCTTCCTCTTCCGCCCTGCAGACAATGCCAGCCGCCGCTACTTTCTCCTCCTCAGCCGCCGCCGCCGGCGTGGTACCCAGGACGCGCGGCGCCGCTTTGTCCTTGCCTTCCAGACACTGCCGCATTTGCCTCTGCTCAATCGAGGCCCAATGGGCCTCTCCGGCCCGTGCCTGGGCCGGGCCTAGGGTCGCGTGGCTGCGGGCCTCGTCCGACGTGCCGTTCTCTGCCTCCGCCGGCGTGGACGGCAGTTCGAATATGCCGGAGAAGGGTTTGGAATTTTACGGTGATGGCGGAGACGGTGAAAGGGGTTCGGAGGAGGAGAAGCCGACGGTGAGGCTTAATAGAAGGCAGAGAGGAGGTTCTTCAGATGGCGGTTCCTTGGCTGGAAACCCGGACTTGTTGACGATTCCCGGTGTGGGCCCCAGGAATCTGAGGAAGCTCGTGGAGAATGGTATTTCTGGGGTTGCTGAGCTCAAGCAATTGTATAAAGATAAGGTATTTTTTACTCAACTTTTATGCCCTTCAGTTTGTGCTGAAGGTCTGTATTATTTCTCGGGTTTGAACATTGTGTGTGTGTGTGTGCTTTTATTTATTTATTTATTTAGAGAAGTGCTGCACTTTTCTCTAGGGTCAAATAACATTTTTTTTTATGTCTGCATTGTTTTAAACTAGATCTTACTCAGATGAACTTTATAATTTACTTATGGCTTTAGTTTGCCTGGAGTTTTTGTACATTAAATCAGTGGCAGAGGTGTCCCCAAAACCAGTTACGTACTTTTGACTTGTATCTGTTTTTTGCTCCTTGTTTGTGTTTAGTAAATAGTAAGTAATGTCATTATATAACCGGTGTATGCTTTCGGAGAAAATTCAAGTTGATGAGGAATTTTGGTGATGGCGGTTGCAGTTTTTCGGGAAATCTAGCCAGAAGATGGTTGAGTTTTTGCAGAGTTCTGTAGGAATCATCCACCGAAACCATGCCGAGAGTATAACCACTTACATCAAAGAGAGTGTTGATGAAGATTTGAAGGAGGATGGTTCAAACTCTGATTTGATGCGAGCCCAGAAGAAGCGGCTTACTTTCTGTGTGGAGGGGAATATCAGTGTTGGAAAGACAACTTTCCTTCAGAGAATAGCTAATGAAACACTCGAGCTACAAGATCTTGTGGAGGTGGTTCCCGAACCTATCAACAAGTGGCAGGATGTTGGACCCGATCACTTTAACATATTAGATGCTTTCTATGCTGAGCCCCAGAGGTATGCCTATACCTTCCAGAATTATGTGTTTGTTACAAGGGTAATGCAGGAGAGAGAGTCATCTGGTGGTATCAAGCCTCTCAGGTTGATGGAAAGGAGCGTCTTCAGTGATAGAATGGTAAGGATTTTAATCTTTGTTATATTGTCTGTTTGGTATTTTCTCATAAGTGTCCAAGTCCAACAGGGATTCGAAGCTGATGGAATTAAACCGATTGCAGTTCTTTCATTTTCATGGTTGGTTTCCGCCAGAAGTAAAACCAGATTTAAAAGGATTTTGGGGCTGATTCATTTTTATCTCATTGTTACTTAATACAAAGGTCTTTGTGCGAGCTGTTCACGAAGCCAATTGGATGAATGAGATGGAGATAAGCATCTATGACTCCTGGTTCGATCCAGTGGTCTCATGCTTGCCTGGGCTTATCCCTGATGGTTTCATCTACCTTAGAGCAAGCCCCGATACTTGCATGAAAAGAATGAAGCTGCGGAAGAGAACTGAAGAAGGTGGTGTGTCACTGGACTATCTCCGCGACTTGCATGAAAAGCATGAGAGCTGGCTTTTCCCTTTCGAAAGTGGCAATCACGGGGTCTTATCTGTCAATAAGCTACCTTTACATACAGACAGCTCTTTGCACCCCGAAATTAGGGGCCGTGTATTCTTTTTAGAGGGTGACCATATGCATTCAAGTATTCAAAAGGTATATCTCCGTCTGTCTTTTTCAAACTTAGCTAACGAATATGTAGAAGATTTTGGCTTATTTTGTTCTGTTATTATGACCAGGTACCTGCTTTGGTTCTTGACTGTGAGCCCAATATTGATTTCAGTAAAGATATTGATGCAAAGAGGCAGTAAGTTAACGGTTCCTTCATCTTTGTTGAATTCTATATTTTCTTTCTTTGCTTAAATCAGTTCCTGTCTCAATGTAGCGTATTATACTTTATTGTTGGCATTTGTGTACTTGCTGATGTTTTCCAACTTCGCTTTGGATGAAGGTATGCTCGCCAAGTTGCAAAGTTCTTTGAATTTGTTAAGGAAAAGAAAGAAGTTGAACCTACAAAAGCTGGTGAGGTTGAGAAGACTAGACAACCGCAAATACTCTTGCCGCGTGAAGGAGAATTGTGGGTTCCTAACAAGCATTTTCCAGAGTCGGCCCTTAAATCTCTGGATTTCAGGCGAGCGATGTCCTTCATGTCTGGCTAGGCAGTTTTTCCTCGGGCATATATTATGGTATGGAATTCATAGGATTAGGATTCATCTCAGAGGGTTTGTTTCGTGGGGTTTGTGGCTGGGTGAGGATGTATTTATTGAAGATTTCTTGTGCGTGTACAAAAGTGTCTTAAGTTAACACCTTAACCCCAAGAGATGTAGAGAATACTAGTGCGGTTTTGAAATGCTTCTGTCTTTTGCTGTTCAAGTTTTATGCTCTTAATGGGATCACTTTTATCCGACAGCTGTCTATTAACAGAAGTTGTTGGGTCTTGTTTCGAATGATGCCAAAGGACACGCTAATAGAAGATGGATCACATAATAAGTTGTTGGGCCTTCACGGGCTAGGGTCAGGCTTGGTCTGCGGGCTGAGAAGCTGCAGTTCAGCCCTAGCCCATTAAATGTGCCGGGCTAGCACGGCCCGTAACAGTACTATACCGGGCCGTGCCGAATCCGTCACTGTTATGGGCTGGAAGGCTTGGTCTGCGGGCTGAGAAGCTGCAGTTCAGCCCTAGCCCATTAAACGTGCCGGGCCAGCACGGCCCGTAACAGTACTATACCGGGCCGTGCCGAATCCGTCACTGTTATGGGCTGGGCCGGCCCATTTGACAACTCTAATAATAAGGGGCTTACGTGTATAGTACGTACTTCTTTTAGTTGTAGTGTGTGATGTCTTAAATATTTTTCCTTCCATTGCTTGCCCACCAGCGTTGTTGGCCAATTTTTCAATTTTTGCTGAGCCGAGTTTTAACCACTCGGCATTAGAAAAATAAACAAAAACGAAAGGTCATTCTATACAATGGTACGTTGCAGATTTGAAGGAAAATACAGTGGAAGGACCCCCGAAAATAGAATAGAACAAAGGACCAGACTGGAGTGGAGGGAAAAGAATGGAAAAAGTGGATGCTTTAACGAAAGATGGTTTCTTTCTGACCTTATAATGACTGTAGAAGCAAATAAACTCAAATTAAGTAGAATCTCTTCCGGTCTAGTATACGATTCGAATTAAATTGAAACTCAATAGTAAACTGGACTGCCAAAAAGTAAAAGAGGAAAAGACATTTTGTGTATATGGGCAATGGAACAGAACTCATATTACATGAGAGATTGCCGGCGAGCAGAAATTGAGACTTTAGCTCACATGAAGAGCCACTTTCATGTATAGTTGATGTGAAAAAACAATGGAGCGTAATTCAGCACATTCACCACATCAACGTAGAATCTATCAAGAAAAGAGGATGCCATTTTTGCTTTCTTTTCCCGTTTTAAAGGTAATTTTCAAGATTCTTATTAAAAGACGATTCACCACTACATAAATTACAACTATTTACTTTGGTGAACAAAGATGCCCTTCCCCAAGCTCACAACAATCTTGAAAATGGATCTTCACAGGAAAAAAAAGAAATGATAAACAATACTTGCCAAACCATTGTTATCATTATTGCCTATATTAAGTTGCTCTATAATTCTCTCCTTAAAACTTCCGCAGGACACTGCTTAGAAGCGATGTGCATTTCCCTTCAGAATCATTATCATATCCCAAGATCAAATGACGGGAAATCAAAACCAGGACTCTCTGGTTTTGCTGGCATAATTACCTCCTGTTTCTGCGTCGTCAACAACTCTGATTTTTGCTTGAGAAGCAAAGTAGCCTGTGCCTCGAAGGCATCCAAGTCAATACTATCAAAAAAGTTGTCATCATCATCATTATCACAAACCATTTCGCACTCGCGCTGAAACTCTTGCTCCAAATTGATAGTGGGCACAGAACTTGAGGTACAAAAGCTTAATTTTCTCTTTTTACTGACGTTATCTCCTTCACATTTTGAGGAAACACTAGTAGCTGAACAAGGCACGGCTTCTGTTTTGTGATTAATTCGAAAGGAGGGCTTGGAATCCCTGCTGTTCTTTGACTGATTTGTTGAATCCGTTAGAGGCGTCTGTAAACAGAAAGATGCCTTGCCAGAACCACTTCCCCTTTCGCTTGTTCTGGGAGTGGGGGCCATAGAATTAGGAGTTGTTAAAGTGTCAGAGCCGCTTGGTAATCTAGGCATTGGTGATTGGCTGAGCAACGAACGCCTGTTGGAAGTGAATGGTTAGAAATCTAAATATGTTGAAGAGTTTCAAAAGCCCACCAAAAACAATAAGCAGTATTGTTGATGAGAAGATGTTGGTTGGACTTTGTCATGACAGCCAGCACCAGAGAGAGAAGCTAAAGACCTGTAAATCGCCATCATATCAGTCCCACTAGTTGCTGACTGAGTAGCTGCAATTGTAGGACATGTCCTGTCATCTATGAAACTATCATGTGAATTGTTATTTTGGTCATCTTCCTCATCCTCAGACGTATCACAATCTGTGGATGCCCTATACAAATAACCACCATAGTAAAATTAGCCGCCACATTCTTCATAAGATTGTCCAAAAAAGTGAAGATAAGTGGAAGTGGCTTACTCAGCTTCCTCATCAATGAAAGCTCGAACCATGTCATTATTAGGCTTCTTCCTACCTGAAAGTATCCATGTAAGGGGTTAATAGCTCATACAAGTTGGTGGTTGGATACGTGATCTAGGATTCCCACCAAGGAATGATCAAGAAGACTAATAGCATTGGACCTCAGATTTTAGTAGTAGTAAACAACTAGAAAACGAAACAGAAATGAAAATTCAAAAGGAACACGTATAGATGCATGAAATATAGCTCACAATATACCTCTTCCACTTGCTCTTGGCTTTAGGGAACTATCTTTCTCTCTCTGCAGATTCTCATTCTTTCCATCATCACCAACCTTGCGCAACCTTTTAAACTTCCGTGTCCGTTTTACACTTTCTGACTGGTCTCCCATACTCAAACACCAATTTCTGCTGCAGCTTTCATTTGTGAGGTCTGTGAAGGGACTCTCAGATTTTCCTAGAATAGGGGATGTGGAAGTACACCCTCTTACACTGGCACTGTTGTCCTTACAAAGAAGAGGAGTTTGAACTGCACCATTAATAGGAGAAGCAGAGGCATTTCTTCCACAGGCGTTGCTTTCTATGTTGACTATATCATTTTTCTCCGGAGTTGAAGACTTCAGTGGCAGCTCATTATAAAATTGGACTGGCGAGACAGGGTCAGCAACAATATACTCTCTCTCTTTACCAGGTGACAATCCTACAAAATTGAAATATAAAAAAACAAATGAAAACTCTGTAATTAGATAACTACACCGGAGAAACGAATCAATATATAACCTTATGGATATAAAAAAGAATACCAACCTTTGATATTGACAGGAGACTCTGGAACAACACCACTTATGATCATATTAGTTAGACGAGGGCTAAGCTCAATATCTCTGGACTCATTACAGTACTCATCAGGCAAAAATCTCAATGCCTTAATTTTAGAATCAGGTGTCTCAGTGATACTATCTTCATCCTCCAAATTTCCCTTCTTAATAGGAGTTTGAGGAACTCTTTCAATTCCATGGATTCCCTTCTCTTGCAAGGCATCAGAATCACAAATAGACCTAGGACTTCCATCCTTTGGGCATCTTGTTTGAGAGGTAATTAGATCCTCTAGAGCTCCAGCTTGGACAGGTAAATCCTTGTCAACTTCAACATTATTTAAATGCCAAGAAACTTGTTTTAAGCAATTTCTTTCACTTGTATGCTTAGGATGTGATACTTCTTTGAAAGTCAGTAAAGGGACAGATAGAATTAAAACATTTCCAAAAGCATCAACAGAAATATAATCTGGACCAAAGTAATATGAATGCCCATCAGGACTTTGTTGAGGGAAAGCACACACACTAGGCTTCTCCTTGGTTTCTGAGGTCTCAGTACGAGGTGATGCTGCAGAATCCAATAATTTGCCTTCCAGATTTTGGTTTGAAAACTTATCAACAAATAGCAAATCTGCAACACAATTTAGAAGAATTAAATGAATCTAGATCATTTCAGCCCTTCCATGCATTTATTCCAAAGAGAAGAAGACTTTTTAAAACGATAATACCTTCTCCGATCTCACGTTTTTCAACATTGCCCACTCCCGGATCCTTCTCTAAGCTGACTTCATCCTGAATCCATTAGATAAATCAAATAAGTAAACGCACCAGGGTAAAATATGAGAACATCAAGCATATCAACTGAAAATTTAACCTTAATCGGGGAAATTTTGCTATCACCGCCAAAGGACCGTCCTTCCAATCTTTGCATTACATCAATCAGTAGTCCCGTTTTATATGAATGCCTTACATTATGAACTCTTGAGGGAAATGTCTGGAAGTAGGGAAAGGCAATAAGAGACGGTTTCCATTTGATACCGCCGGATGGGTAGAAATACTTGGCAATTAAATTACTCTCAGCTTCAGTTAGTTTCTCTCTAAGCACTGGTGTGATTCTTTGGTCATCATCCTTCACTTTCTTTCCACTGCGGATAAAATGTTCAATTGAAAGCTCAACATATTGGACTTCAGGTTTGTATATATGGGGAACCTACAATATTATGTGAC
The DNA here is from genome assembly GCF_000414095.1 of Morus notabilis. Lineage (NCBI taxonomy): Eukaryota > Viridiplantae > Streptophyta > Magnoliopsida > Rosales > Moraceae > Morus > Morus notabilis. The sequence goes on along the minus strand of NW_010356641.1, from coordinate 69,311 downwards.
ATGATTAATACGTACACAGCAAAGTTATAACAACAAAAGAAATAATAAGGCAACTTGTCCTAGAAGACCTTACCATTCTTGGACTAGGATGGAAATGGAAGCTAGTTCTCCCCCCATTTCGCATATGTTTCCCCACAGTCTTGCTATTTGCTTGTTTTCGCATGTAACCTTTCAACTCTGGCCCTTCACATGTCAGAACTAGTAAATCTTGTAAAGGAAAACAAAAATTTGATCGCATAAGGAGGGCAAACTCAAGGTCTCGATATTCATTGCATGTTCATACTCATCTAACCTATATTCCACCTTGTAACTACATGCTCATATAAAAAAAGGATATCAACTCGACCATCATGCTTCCGTCCAGTTCTCCCCATTCGTTGAATCATTCTCAATGGGGAAATATTAGCATCAAAGCATATAACAAGATCAACTTCCATTATATCCAAGCCTTCTTCACCAATTGATGTGGCAACAATGACATTGAATCCACCTGCCCGAAATTTCTGTAAAGCAACTAAAGTAAGCAGATGCAAGGTGGTGGGAAAATAAGTGAGAGTGATGTAGTTACCTCCAAAACAGCCTGTTGTACTTTTTGTGACTGGCCCTTCGATGTTTTTCCTGTCAGAAACTTGGATCAGCATTTCTTTCGCTGCTATGAACCATACATGGTTGAATTCCTGGCTATTTTACTGCTAGAGCGGATGATAAGTAGTGTGAAAATGAAAGTGTATTAAAACATTTTCACTGTTCTTTTCATTAGTGCCGAAAGGCTTGTTTTAGTCATATAGGAAAAGAGAAGCCATGACAAAGGAATTATTTATTGTTTTCCTTTTCTTTTAAAAAGTGATATGGGACGAAATGGTCGCGGTATTTCCGTTGTAAATATAGACACAGGAATATTAACAGTGAAAAATGTCTTGGTATGAAATTTACTCTCTGTTTGCTGACTTCTTAAAATAAATGCATAGCTAATTCACATAGCAAAGAGAGGGCTCCTTGGCGGTTCTAAATAGGTCTCAAACTTGTTTTGTGATGACTATTGGAGTTCCAAGTGATAGCCAAAAAGAAACAAGCAAAATTAAACATAAACTTCAACTTTACTTGTTTCTTTTTGTTTAACTGCTTATCAAAAAAATAAAAAGTAAACATTAACTGTAATTTCTGAACCTCCACCCCCAAAAGCGGTGGCTGGCTTGGCCCTCTGCCAGACGCAGAATGAATAATATCTTTTTTATCTCAAAGCATACTGAATATTAACATGACATCTGACCTGAACTTTGCCCAATAAATTCAGTAGCTCGAACAAAATTCCCAATAGTGACCAATGAGTTCATTATGTCCCTGTACATTTGTTTCATTGGACAAAAGCTTTAAAAATTTGAGGAAATAAATTCAATGCAAAATGTAAAAGAAAAATTCTTATACCCTGAAAAGGAATAATTTTATAACGAAACATGAAGACAGTATTTTACCTGACACTTCCCCTAAAATTTGAGAAAATAATGACCCTTGAATTTTCTGGATCATTTTTTTCTGCAGCCACCACATAAAATGACTATATTTTCAGACAAAGACAAAATTATAAATCGCATTTAAGATTTTACGTTAAAGATTAGATACAAACATAAATTATGCACCACTGCCTGAACAGTAATAGTATATCTAAAAGAAATCATCTTAACCAAGCTCGCAAAATAGTAACTGGAATGGTATGCCATAAATCAATAGTATGGATATTATGCTACATACTGAAATGATCAAGCAGTACTTCTAACATTTTGGATAATTTGGGACTCAGAGCCTTGCGGTTTAAGCTTTGCTCCATTATGAGCTTTGCTTTGAATAGGTCTTGATTTTTACTCAAATATCTTGCAAAATACCTGAAATGGTTAAACGTGAACAATATAAAAGGCAGTCTTTCAAAACTTCTGAATATTAGTAAGTGAAGACAACTAGACACAGGGGTTTTGTAGAATTTGGTTTACAAACTAATGCAGCAGCCTACACGGCCATTCTAATATGTCAAGGCTAATAACCAGGAGCATACTACCTGCCCACATATACCAATTTGGGGTTTTGTTATGTGTATGGCAGAGTCAGCAGCCATATCAGCTTTAAAACAAAAATTGTTAAATTCCATGGAAATTTATTCATTCAGTATAAACATCAATTGGAAAATTTCTACTTTAAGAAGTCATAACCAGACCATCTTCGGAAATATTAAAAAGTCACAATAGAACAAACCCTTGTTTTAATTTATCTTCAAGCATCTCATGTGCTGGCCTTATTCCATGGCTTGAAAGTAACTTGCGTATGTGGTAAAGGGTGAGAAGTATTCCAAATAAACCTTCTGCCACTCCGCAATCGATATCAGAAATGTGTTGAGGAGGTGCTTGACGAAATTTCTCCCTTGAATTTAATAATTCACATGGGCTCAGCTGTCAAAGAACCAAAAGGATCACGAGAGCAAAAGAAATTAAAAAATTTCTCAGGGTTAGGCAAACAGAGTACTGTTGAAGTTCTTCACTACACCCATCAAAACATGACGACCCTTGATAAAGCTGTCGGCTCAGCAACTTGATCAAGATGTGCGTTGAAAAATATATGTACAAACACAAAATAATAATACCATGTCTGAAACCATATAAAACCAGATGAATTCGTGAGAACTCACAAGAGGCATATATTCATCAGCAACCGATATTGTAACAGGAAAAGTGAAAGAATTAATTCTATCCAATGGAGTGGAGTTCAATGAAAACAATTCTACCAATGGCAGTAGAGTTGAGCAGGTAATGCGGGAATATGAAATAGAAGAACCATACAGTCTTATAGTCTCTATCATGGAGAACTTGCATTCCACGAAGCCTCAGAAAATGTGGGCGTATTACTTCCAAAAGTTTATCATTTATCTCAACGGCATCTTGTCCCATAGGAACCTAGTAAAATTCTGAGTAAGTCAAAGGAATCATTTTCCTAAACAACAGACTTCAAAGAGATGTATGAACTATACGCGTACTTGAATCAACTCTATCTTCCTGTTGTGAACATATTTTCTGACATCTTCATCACTTTCATTACGATATTCAAGTGTTGATATTCGCAAGTTATCAAAAATTTGCTGGATGGTTTGCTGCTTTGCTGAAATGTGCATTTAACTTCACAATGTAAGATATAAATACAACTTTATATAAACCAAGTATATATCAGTAACTTACATCCCGGTGTTGCTGTCAAAGCTAATATTCTCAGTTCCACCGGTACAGCCATTAACTACAAATTTAGAGTTATCTTTTATCAGTCGAGTTGCTTTATCCACAAATAATGCACAGAAGACAAATAACAATTATAAACAATAATTAAGACAGATCGGAAATAAATGGAACAACATACCTCACGAACGGCACCAGAAGAAGCATAGTTTCCCAGAGCTCGGTGAGCTTCATCAATCACCAAGCATACCAAGTGCTTGGCCAAACATCTGCCTGCACAATTTACTTCATTAAACCAATCTAACACCATAATGCAACTTAAAAAAGAATTATCAGGTAAAATTACTGAGCATAGAAAGTGCAATTTTAAATGGAAAAATAATGAAGAAAAGCTAAAGTTAAATCCTTCAGGCCAAACATGGATATTGGCAAAGGACAATGATGTCTTGGAATCTCTTAATTTAAGTGAGAGAAATTCAGCATAACGTAACTGTAAGACAATTGACCATTTTCCAAATATAAGGGTACTAGAAGCCCCATATATGCAGGGAAATATGATATTATATGTTGATAGAAATCTTTGGACAAAGAGTAAGCATAAGTTCAGAAGATTTAGTGAATGGTTGAAGTTGCAATATTGGGTAACATGGCTATCCTTGTTATACATGCATAAAAGGGATAAAGATACATGCATCACTAACAGGGATAAAGCTTTTATAATTACAGGCTTTATTCACCATATTGAATATCTTTCTCCAGCACTTGAGGAGTAACGAAAAATACTCTTTTAGATTTCCAGAAGCTGGCTCTTTTTGAGGGAGTTATTTGACCAGTCATATCAATTATCAAGTCCTGCAATTCATTTAATTAGGATCTTGTCGAAATATGTAAATGGACCTAGAAAAAGAACTGTGCAAGGAAAAACCATACTTGGACAGATTACTCTGTTAATGAGCCAAAGATGGTCTTACTTGTGGAATTCCCACAATATTATGGCATGCTTCTATTTGTTGAGTGACAAGCGGTCGAGATGGTGCAGCAAAAACAATTTTTCCTGTTGTGGGAAGACCAATGTTAATATTTTCAAAAGCTTTAGGAATATACTCAAAAAGCCTTAAGGCTGGCTGGAGTAGACAAAATCTCATGCGAGTCACTAAACTAACTAACTGTGAATGTACTCTTGCAAATCATATTATCAAGTATAAATAAAAAAATTATACAATCATCATCACAAAGTAATCAAAAACAAGATCAACACGACCTTAATTCCACAGATCGGCCTAGATTAAATAAGAGAAACTAACAAATCAGAACAAATTATAACATATATGTATTTATATATATTTTGAATTTGAGCCCGAGTTTAACAAGTTTCAAGCCCTCATTCTCAGCCAACAAAGCCTATAGCACTATACCCAACTAATAAATTAGTAATATCTAAAGCATTGTGACAGATAAACAAAAATCAAATATGCTGCTGGTTAAGAAGCATGATGAAAAAATAATATTACCATCTGGGAACCATCTGAAATAGTTATACATGACAACTGCAGCAATAAGAGTTTTTCCAAGTCCTGTTGGCAGTGCCACCAATGTGTTTGAGAATAAAGCCGTCTTCGTAATAGCAAATTGATAGTCACGCAGAAAAAGAGAGAGAGAGAGAGAGAGAGAGAATCGAAAAAATCACAACCAGCGAGCAAAATCATGAAATTACAATCGATCAAGAGTCTGATAAAATTAGTGGCAATATAGAACAAAGAATAAAAAAAATAAGATAGGTCTTTATGTTCAACAAATTTAAAGATTTAAAAAAAAAAAACCTAGATCACCTTAATTTCGACCCAAAATTTGATATTTAAAAAAATAAAACTTTCACAACAGATTGTGAATTGAACCTGGGTATATCCAAGTTTTGGCAGCTTCAGGATCAATCTCAACGCGGGGCACTTTTTCATCGACCGGTTTCGGAACATCCGGAATCGGCGGTGGAGGCCTCGGGACAGCCTTGAAAACGAACTTGTCGAGCGTGGATTGCTTGGAGGTCGTCCCATTCCTCTTCTTGTTCTCAACACTATCATCGCGAGGAACGAAACTCGTAGGCTTCACGTAAGAAGAAGAAGAAGAAGAAGTGGAAGGGAGATTGCGATTTTGGAAAACGACATCGATTTCTTCACATGCTGCTACCCAATCAATGCCCTGGAAGGAGAGAGAAATGAATCGGCCATTTCAGAGAGAGAGAGCGAGAGAGAGAGAGATGAAAGTGAAGAAATGAACTTACATCGTCGTCGTCGTCGATGAGGTTAACAGTTGAGTTCATTGGATTAAGGGAATTGGGTTTCTGGAATTCGTGACGGCAAAACCCTTGGCCAAGAGCGGTAGAGAGAGAGAGAGAGAGAGAGAGCGGAGAGAGAAAGAGGAGAGAGAAATAAATAAGAAATTGGCGGCAAAAGTTGAAAAGAATGCCCGTTTTGCAGTGTCCAACACGATACTGAATCCACTTTTATGGGCTTTGTATTAACTCCCTTGGTAACAATTTTGAAGGGGACGTTTATTTTTTATATTTTAAAATGTTTGGTAGAGGGGTTCGTTTTCTGGTTTGAATCATGATTCGTAATTCGCTATAATATTTTTTCTCATAAAAAATTCACGTAAATCGAAAATGATTCGAATCACATGATTTGAATCATCCAACTAAACGTCCTCTTCGTTTTTAATTTTGAATCATGATTTATGATTTTTTATAGTATTTTTTACACATAAAATGAGAATAATTTTGAATTATAATTCTGAATACATAAACTAAACGTCCTCTAAGAATATCACTGTCATGATTCGTTCAGCACAACATATTTTAATAATTTAAGTTTTATTATAATAAAAAATTTTAAAAAATAGTCACATTTAATTTTTTTATTACAGTAAAAAATTTTCATATAAAATTATATCTCAATTTGAATTAAAAAATCAAATCAATTAACTAAATAAATACTAAATAATTATGATAATAAATTTAGTTTCTGTTATTTGTAGAATATTTTAAATGTTTAGTAATTAATAAAATAGGTTATATGTCTAAATTTCTCATACTGTTATGATACTTGCACTTAGCCCGACAATTCGGAAAGAGAATAGACTTGTCATTTATTTACATGAAGAGAATGCCTTATACTAATTTACTCAGAGGTTTATCCACAGAAAATCAATAACAATAAATATTGATTCTACTTAATAAATATCAAAATTACGAGCTATTTATATTTGTATAAAATTTATTGGTTTATTTTATTTAGTAGGTAAAAAAATAGTAAGTTTACACTACGAAAGTTGTATTCATTTTTCAATTCATCTCCCAAAATAACAGCCAACCCATGATATGTTTGTAATATGATTTTATGGTTTAAATAATATTATATTAATCAGACTTTTTTGGATTTTTTACACAATTACCTTTCGAATTTTAGTTCGTATAATAAAATGTCACTTGAATTTCAATTTATAACGTCTGCACTCTTTGAATTTTAAAAATATTGTAAATTTTTCCTTTTTGTTAAGTTATGGACGGAAATTGACATGCGGGCGCTGCCAATTTTAAGGGTAATTTAATAAATACATTAATAAACTTGTTATTGAGGTTTTTATAACGTTTTTAATTCCTTATTTTTTCCCAATTCGATCAAAACCTTATAACTAAAGAAGGAAATCAAGAGCAAAAAAAAGAGCGAGAATCCCACTGCATACTACTACAGCAAAAAGGAAGGAAGGAAGAAATTGATATCGGGAACTTCAAAGGGGATTGAAATCCTTAATCACTGTTGGTATTAATTTAAGAACAATGCTCTGGTTATGAAAATAATAGCTAAAAATTAAAAAAAAAAAAAGATTGCATTCCTCTGTTTTTTGTATCAACCTTGCTTAGTCAATGTCAAATACTGCCTAAATCGCCCCTTTCCCTTTGTAAGGTTTTTTTTTTTTTTTTCAATTTAAATGAGCAATTTAAACAATGGAAGAAATTTTTGGGATCGAAGGGGGCTCTAATGATAAGGTAGCTAGGGTTCTTGATTTCACATTGCCTAGTTATTCTAATCCTTTTTAATGCTATTGATTTCCCTCAAGCCAACATTAATCATGAATTTCTTAAAATAATCCAACTTCCTCTCTCGAGTGCCGAGTCAAATATATGCAAAATCACATAATTAATATCCATATTAATTAAGTTAATTGTGCATTCATTAAGCTCTAATTCATTTGTGATTACCTAGCTCATATTCATCTCCCGATTCCAATACTCACTAGGCTGTGTTCAACAAATCCCAACATGTGCAAGTGACTCTCTCAAGCCTAAATCCACATATCTAAATCTTCTAATCAATCTTTCAATTGATTAAAGCATTAAGCATAGAAGAACACAAATGTTTGGGCATGAAAAACATCAAATAACATCAAATATTCATAGCATAATCGTAGCAAGGTTACATCAAGTCCCCTAGCATAAAAATCTTGTAAACTCAAACCTATTAAAAATTAAACAAATCTGAAAGTACATGATGAATCCACAAAAATAGAGAAAATACTAGGTTTAAGAACAAGAGAAGGAAATAGTAAGAAAAATAAAACTCAGTGTAGTGCAGCTTCCAATCCCCAAGAGCTTCCTCCTCTAAGAGCTTCCTCCTTCTCGCTCATTTTTTTTCTCTCCGGCCGCCTCTCTAAAAGTCCCGTGTCTATCCTCTCTTGTGCCTCCTCTTCTCTACGTTCTTTTCTTTTCTTCAAAGCCCTAAATCCCCCCGTGTAATCTCAGCCCCCCTCAAAACACAATGTCGTATGCTCAGCAATTTCTCCTCCGTGAGTTTTGGGCTTCCCTAGCCTGAATTGGGCCTTTTACTTGTGGGCTAAAACCTGGCAGATTACTAGGCTTTTACCCATCTGTGGAGGCTAATTTAGGGTCCCCTGTTTGTGGGCTTCTGGGCTGATTTCATATGGGCTTTTGGGCAGAATTTGTGTGGGCTTTTGGGCTGGATTTGGGCCTTTTAATTGTAAGCCTTTCTGGCTGGCTGGCTGGCGCGCTGCAACCCACACAAATGGTGATTTTCATGAAATTCTTTATCTTTTTCACTCGATTTTCTCCATTTTGTAAATCCTACAAAATTAACAAAAACGTAAAACTAGTGACAAATTAACTGAAATTTGCTCAGAAACTATAATATATGACGGGGATAAATTGATGAAAAATCAACTTATTAGTAAACATTCAGGGGCTATTCGTTTCCTGGATAGGGCTCAAATTAGCCCAACTCAAACCGTGAGCTCGGTCCAAGTTGGCGTTCAGCAGCCTCAACTCGAAATCAAATTCGAGTTACATCTCGAATTTACTCCTCTGGAATGGAATTCAACTACCCCTCAAACTCTCATAACTCAAACCTGTCTCTACAGCTCCCCTCCATGTGATGGTCTCAACTTTTTCCTCTAGATTCCCCTGCGTTCCTGACCGTTGCTCTCTTTCTCCTCTTTTGAGAAACTACTCTCTCCTCTCTCGACTCCCATCGTTCACAGAGATTCCCTAAGTTTTGAAAATTTTTGAAAATTTTTTCTGGCTTCTTCCCTCAGCCCAAAACGGCAAAAATTACTCAGAAACGCAATCCTCGACGACCGCCGTTGGCCGTTCTTTTGGGTAGATGTACCTGCAACTGGCGGCGTAATCCCTTGCACCACCGTAATCAGCTGAGTTTTTTTCGCAGTCGGTGTTGGTGGCGGAGAAATTTTGGTACGCCATTATCTAAATTGGGTTTTTGCTGGAGGAGCATCCACATTCATCCACCAGATCCAACTCGGTAAGTTTGCATATCATTTCTCTTTGTTTTTCCATTTTCATCCACCATTCTTCCGTTGAGGACTAGAGGAGCATCATCTACTTGCATAATACCTTAATCGACTAGATCCCTTAAGAATTGGTTTCCAGCCATGTTCATTGCTGTTTTCGTTGTTGGTTTCCAGCCATGTTCTTTGTAATATTGATTTGCATGGTTCAGATTTTTACCTATCTATATACACATACTATGGACATTTTCGGGAAAAAACTGAAATGTAACGCAGAAGACAAAACAATGTTAAACTAAAAGTGATGTTCTTCGACAAAGAGAAGAAAATACAAACTAAAAACTAAAAAGTATTCTATGGACATTTAGTTGCATAATACCTTAATCGACTTAATCCCTTAAGAATTAGTTTCCAGCCATGTTCGTTGCTGTTTTCGTTGTTGGTTTCCAGCCATGTTCTTTGTAACATTGATTTGCATGGTTCAGATTTTTACCTATATATATACACATACTATGGATATTTTCAGGAAAAAACTGAAATGTAATGCAGATGACAAAACAATGTTAAACCAAAAGTGATGTTCTTCGACAAAGAGAAGCAAAAACAAACTAAAAACTAAGAACTATTCTATGGCATATGTCACAAGTTTACAATTTGGTGGATTTCTTTGTCAGTTGTACAATTGTGGATATACTTTAGTTCACCGACTATGGACATATACATGCATATCTATTACAAATATTATATACAGCTTGCTGAATATCCCAATACTGCTCATACCATGTCACTGGTGCTAATATTACTCCCTTTGTACATATATGTTGTGCAGATAAACTCTTTGTTCTTATTGGATTTAGTACTTTGGCAGTGATGATTTTTTTGGCATATCTGTTTCGTTGTAGCGATATCCTCTTGGTGTATGGCATTTATCAGTTGCTACTGCATGTAATGAGGTTTGTTTGGATTGAATGCCATATGTTGTCGTTTATTTTTACATTATGACCTATGCTTTTAAATCCCTAGCCTATTACTATGTGGTTTGGTAGCATAAGTGCCATCTCAGGAGGATAATGCTCCAAAACTATGTGATGATACAGTTATAACCAAATTTGAGCCAATCAAATGATTATGTACTTTAATCCTCTTTCTCCTTTGTTGTCAAATGAGTTGACATGTTTTGCTTTAAACATCCATTCTTCTTTGCCGTGGCATATGTCTCTTTGTTCTCATGGTTGGTGGTCTTAGATTGTATGTGTCACGCCCCTAAACCGGGGTTAGTAACGTGGAGGCTCGTTTAGAAACTTAAACCTGTTTGAGAGAGTGATTAGCAAAATAATTTAATTTCTTTCAAATCCAAAACATCCAGGTATTTCCAAACGAGCCCCTGCATTCAAGAGAAATTTAATTTCAAGAACGGTGGTGGAATTTCCAATCAAACCAGTCTAAAATCACGTCTCTGGTATCATGTCAGGAATTTCCACAGGTGTTTAGCATACATGAACATAAACAAAAGTAAATATGACATCAACCACAATCTAGTAATTTTTAAGTTTACAATCCATAATCTCTTATACATGCCTTGAAATAAAAGATAAGAGGAAATACAACTCTTCGCTTTCCTGAAACAAGTCCACGTCACCGGTAGTAGCTACCTACTCCGCACTACTCCGCGTCGCCTTGAGGGGTTTAATACATATGAAAACAAGAAAGGTGAGCGAAAGGCCCAGTAAGATATAATTTTTATAAAGCATTTCAAATAATGGTACTCACGGTCCGAAGATATACACTCGGGACCGATCATCCCTTTTTAGAAAAGGAAATACTCACAGTAGAAAATATTGGTATAATGAAAGTGTGCAGCTCATCATACCACTAAACAAGAAGCGGTAAAAATGTTTGTTTATGAAAAGTGCAGAGCCATAATTCCACTAAACAAGAAGTGGATCCGTACGGGTTTCGGGACCTGCCCCCAATGATGCGATTCCCACATCTCGATCTCTGAGGCCACCATGCATTGTATCATTCCTTAAAATATTTCATTTTAAGAATTGATACGCTTTGAAATCTCATTTCCAAAATCATTAGAAAACTTAATAGCATTCTCATGCTATTTCTTTAAAATCATTTTCTTTAATCATGTTTTGTTCTAAAACATTTTCATTGGCCAAAATAATTTAAAATGAGGCTAACAAGGATATGGACAAGAATATCCTACCTCTCGAATGTCAAACTTGGGCTAGCCTTCAGTTCTCCTAGCCTCCGCTCTCCTTAAAGCCTTAATACTTAACCTTCTCCACTAGCTTTATCACAAAAGTAATATCTTAGGAAGTATGTCTCATTCATAAAATGAATTAATTATGTTTAATTGTTTCCTATTAGTGTGCCTTGACTCAAATCCAATTTTCACAATGATTTTATAATTCAGTTTGGGGGTTCTTTTTAAAAATTAGAATCCAACTCATAGGTTTGGTTTTCCTATTTAATTTCAGTTTAAAAACAAGTTTCTACAGAAATTTCGGCAGCATGCCGGCATACAAAATTATTCAAATCTAACCAAAATCAAACTTTTTCAAGCTTAAAATTTGAATCAAAGAGTGGGTTTCAAAGGGTTTTACCTCAAATCAGTTGCTTGTGCTTTGTCTCCCTCAATTTTTCTGTTTTTTTTTTTTGGTGATTCTCGGCCAAACTACCGAGAGAGAGAGAGGGAGAGAGAAACCCGGAGAGAGAGAGCAAGGGAGAGAAAGAGGACGCCGGCGGGAGGAAGCCCGAAGAAGGAGGTGGCCGGCGGTGGAAGAAAATGGAGAAAGAGAGAGAGATGGCTGTGCGTGGGAGAACCAGGGAAGGAAGAAGAAGAAAAAAAAGAAAAAAAGAAAACAAAGAGAATGGGGGGCTGGGCGCACGGGAAGGAAATGGGGAAAAGGAAAAAAAGAAAAGAAAAAAAGAAAAAGAAAAAGAAAAGAAAAGGAAAAAGAAAAATGGAAAAAAAAGGAAAATGTATTAAATTTAAGTGTGTTTTCCAAAAATCTTTGGGGTGAAATTATAAATACTGAAAATAACTTAAAGTCCATTGATTAATTATGAAAATCAAATTAGGCACACTAATAATCCACATTTTAGCATAATTAAACATGTTTAATTCTAGATGGCGTTACAGTATGTATTAGATGCCGCGATAGAGTGAGGATGACATGCCCTTCTATTGGTCTGAGAAACAAAAAGTTACGCTTTTGAAGCAACTTGCAGACTACAATAAAAATAATAGGGGTCGTCAACTTGAATCGGCGGATTGAGAACAATGGGCGAAAGATTTATCCCCACTGTTTTCATCACCTATTCCTCCAGGGCGCGTTAAAGAGGCAAATGAATGGCTGAAGAAAAAATTCAACACGGAGCTCCCCCTCCGCACAAACACCAGACTAAGATGGGATCCAATCAAGAATACCCCAACTTGCACTGACGAGTATTGGAATGATTTCTGTGATGTTAGTATATGGCATATGTACTCCCTAATTTCCTTTGTCATATTGTTCTTTGTTCATGAAATTTAACATGATTCAAATTCCCAAAGTGGGAAAGCATTATAAGGGTCAGGGCCAGGGGGCTTACGCCTCAGGGGCAGAAGGCTTGGGCCATAGGGGCTGGGGCTTAGGCCTTAGGGGTAAGGGGCATTAAGGGGGCTAGGAGGTCGGTCATTAGGGCCTACGGGTGCATTATGGGCTGGGGCGCTTGAGCATTAGGGCATGCGGCGACCTTAGGGGCTGGGGAGCCAGGGGACTCCAGTGTTAGGGGCTGCGGAGCTGGGGCCTTAGGGGCAGGGGGTATTAGAGGTTGCGGGGGGCTGGGGGGCTCGGGCATTAAGGCTTGCGAGGGCCTTAGGGGCTGGGAGCCATGGGGCTTCGGTGTTAGGGGCTGCGGAGCCTTAGGGGGGCTGGGGCGATGGGGGGCTCAGGCATTAGGGCTTGCGGGGGCCTTAGGGGTTGCGGGGCTGGGCTTGAGCCTTAGGGGCTGCGTCCTTGATAATGCTGATTTGACTTTCATAATCTACTTCAAGGAAATGCATAAGTTTGCCTTATGGATCTTGTGTTTTTCATTTTATACTTTTTTATGGCCACTAGAGATTGCTTTATTTGTTTATGTGTTCAACAGACACACAAGTGGGCGCAGCGTGCACGTAAGGATCCCCTCAAGAACTATGAGCTCTACTACAAAGCATTTGCTAGTAGGCGTGCCCACGGTGCATTTGAAGAGAGTTTGGAAGAGAATGATGAGGAAGGTGACGTTTCTGAGCCGCTAGTAGGGGAGCATGATGTTGATGGCGGCAATTCACAACATTTGGAAGGTGAGTAAGCATTTGTCAACAAAATGAGAGGGGCTTTAAACTTATCAACTCTCGACATATAGCGAAGCGCAATAGCAGAAGTGGAGCCCGAGGCAAAATTTATTTTAAAAAGTATTGCAACTACGTTGAATCAGCGACAGAGTAGTCGAGGTACAAGTTCAGGTGCTTCTCAGCATGTGGAATCCCAGCGATCAACCTTCCAGAAGTGTCAGACAGTTATTAGTGAGATGTTATTAGACAATGAACAAAGCGTGTTGTTCATGGAGTATATAAATTAGAACCCTAATTGTCAAGATATGTTCTTGGGCATGAATGAGAGTCAAAGGCTGTTTTACGCTTTGATAACATTGAAAACCATACCAAATAATCCAGGACCCAACGTGCAGTAATAATATCCATATTATATGAACCAGGCTCCACCATATATGGGTTCACCTGTACATTTTCGCCCACCGGTCCAAAACTTCACACAACAGCAGCCTCCTTTTTCCCCAAGTACCCTCTAACCTTAACCCACCACAACCTTCTTTCCAACAGTCTACTCCTACTGGCCAACAACCCCTTCCTAACTACCAAAATTTCTCACCATTCTTCGTGAACCCCCAATTCCCACCCCCACCCAGCCCCTTTAGAGGAACCGGAAGTGATGAGATTTAACTTGAGTGTTCATTTTTCAAGCGTGATTTCTTTTTCCATTTGATTATGATGTAGTGTCTTTGTTTCTTATCTGGAACGATTATTTTTCATTTCAATTTGACACTGGCTTTAGATAGCGTGTTCAGTTTCTGAATGTGTTTGATGTAACGTTGTAGACTTTGATTTAAAACGTTGATTTTATGTTATGCATTATTGGTTCTGTACCATTATGTAATATAACATTGTTCATTCTTATAATTTCAAATATTATTTTGTATCTTGTGAATTGTATTGGCAGACAGAATGTGGAGTGGCAGACCATCAAACGCGGGAAACAATGGTCTACCCGAATATGACTCTGATGATGACTACATTCTTGGAGTAGTCGTTGCTGCGGTATTCTATACAGCGTACTTGGAACATCCACTTCCGACTCCTAGGAATAATAGCCACTACACAGGTACGCAGCGTCTAAGTGATTTGTTAAATGGACACGAGATGGTAATATACAATAAGATTAGGATAGGCATCGATTGCTTTAGGTGATTGAGTTGGTTACTCGAACAAAAGAATTATTGAGGAGTACTAGAAATATGAGCGTTGATGAGCAATTGATCATTTTCTTGACAATTGTTTGTCAAAGTGAAAACAATAAAGAGACACAACATCAATGGCAACACTCGGGGGCTACAATTTCAAAGTACTTCATGGTAGTGTTAAATGCCATATTTCGTCTGCGCTATGATTTTATTAAGCCACCTGACTTTAACAGCATCGATCCACTTATTGAGGCAAGTGGGAACAAGTACAGACCTTGGTTCGATGTAAGGCATATCTCTCCTTTTTTTTCTTCTTCGTATTTTACATTATGACAACACAATATTTTGAGAGTCATAATAACGTTTATTCTATTTGTCGCAGAACTGTGTTGGCGCGCTTGACGGGACGCACGTTCCATGTGTAACGCCGCCAGAAAATGTAGAGGTCTGGAGAAATAGGAAGGGATTCAACTCACAAAATGTTTTGGGAGTGTGTTCATTAGACATGAAGTTCACATATATGCTTGCCGGGTGGGAGGGTTCCGCGCACTACGCACTAGTTCTTGAATCAGCACTTAAAACGCGAGAAAAGAAATTCCCTATCCCTCCACCAGGTACACACAAATCCTAAAATGGGTAATAGTTCGAGTTTGAATCTGTGTGGGTTTAAAAAGTTGTTACAAGTATGCTAAAACAGTTTGTGTTCCCACCATGTAGGTAAATTTTATTTAGTAAACTCCGGTTACGCCAACACAAGTTGTTTCCTAGCTCCTTATCGTGGTTGTACGTACCACTTGCAAGAGTATAGGGCACGTCGAGGTCGACCTCGTAGTGAGCGGGAGTTATTTAACTACACTCATTCATCGCTTAGGAATTGTATCGAGCGGACGTTCGGGGTGTGGAAAGCGAGGTTCCGCATTCTAAAGATAATCAACAATTACCCGATGAAGATACAAGCTAGAATACCTATTGCTTGTGCTGTGATACATAACTTCGTACCTATGTATCAACATGATGACAGCTTCATAAATCAATACTTACAATATGGGGTACTGGTAAGTGAAATTGACCCCCTGAACGTGGATGAGAATGTCAATTAAAATCATAACCCAGATCTGAGTACGGAAAGACCAAGAAACACCGCGAGTCGAAGGGAGATGGGCCTTATGAGGGATGAAATAGCGAGAACTATGTGGCAGGCGCATGGTGAAAATAACAATCGCTAAATAAATACGTATCAGTGACCATTTATGAAATATTTGTTTTGTAATAGGTTATGTTAGATTATAGTTGCAAATTCAATTATCTGCAATTTTGGATTTTTGTGCATAACATTATACGCACATTATTGCGAATTGGTAGTATACTTTTTTTTTAATTTCCGTTTTTTTTTTTTTCATTTCCCAACTTAAATGGGGGTGGTGGTTGGAATTGTGAAATTGGTGAAGTGAACACTCATAACTTGAATTGAGAGGAAGGTTGAATCACCCATGTGCACTCCTAAACAGTAACTTTATTTCAGTTTTAATTCCAATTTAAATTGTAACTTCAATCATGCACTTAGCTCAAATCACAAATTATAATCGGCGAAGTAAATATAACGATAAAAAGGTTACATTAACAGGAGAATACAACTACCGGACTTAAACCTTCGCCTATCACGCCATTGAATTTCTTTAAACAGCTTAGCTATGATAGAGGGAAATTTCGAGGAATGCTCCTCAGCATAAAGATTTACATAATTTGTTACACATTATGAGAGAGAGAGAGAAATTTTCGAGGAATGCTCCTCAACATAAAGATTTACATAATTTGTTACACATTATAAAATCCTTGCTCGTACTTTCTTCCTTTAAAGGCGAGTTAAGAGGGTACATTTCCTAATTTTCTTTTTTTTTTTAAAAAAAAAAAAAGCATAAAGAAGATATAGTCATAAGCCATCATTAAACAAGATCTTATTCCCTGTAGCAGATTTCGAAACTTATGGAGGTGCATTTTGAAGCTCTCATGTGCATATCCGGTCTAAAATACAGCAGCAAACTTGACTCCAAACAAAAAGAAAGCATAAAGAAATTTTACTATCGAGCAGTCTAAAAAAAAAAAGAATGTAATTTTGTCACTGCGAAAAATGATGTGCACAAGAGGCATCTCAAATCCACGGGATGTTGATGCTATACCTTTAGAAGAGCATATAGTCTGAAGCCATCATTAAACAATATCTTATTGACTGTCGCGGATTTGGAAACTTAGTTCAATCAAATGCAAAGAGTAAGAACACCAAAATGTATGGGAGCCGCAAACCGCTCAAATCCACAAAATATTCTACTAGAAAGGAATCCGAAAGCCACCCCTATTATTGCAGATGACACAGCATTTTATGAGAAGCTAACCAGATGCAGTCTTCTTTTGCTGAAAAATAACTGCATAAACGGGAACAGCAACACCAATGCTAAAGGCAGTGAAGACGGCAAGAGGCATCT
Source organism: Morus notabilis (assembly GCF_000414095.1). NCBI lineage: Eukaryota > Viridiplantae > Streptophyta > Magnoliopsida > Rosales > Moraceae > Morus > Morus notabilis. Next base: position 52,294 of record NW_010356641.1, on the reverse strand, counting down.
TCACTTTCTGGTACTTCATCCTGTCCAAGTTGTACATGTGTTTGGCGTGTAAGTAGTAAGCCTCATCATGGCCATGTGCATGTCCTTCACCCATCCTTTTCACTCCAGTTGAGTGGAAACCTCTAGTCCCTGTCCAAAGACGAAAATTCCTAACTATAGTAGTGAGTTCACATATCTAGTCTAGTGATTCTAAAAGGATCAATCCATCAAATACACAATACACAAACAGATTACATGACTTTTCGGAGAACAGTTTTCAATTCTAGCTACAAGCAATTCTTATGGAATCCAATCATGCTAAGTTCTAATTTCATAAGAACCAATGACATATTTATATTATACAGAAAAGCAGAACTTTTAAGTACACAAATAGTAAACAAGAACAAAATATCAGATATAACGAGAAACTACAAATGACTGGAATCCATATGCTTTCATCATCTACAGATAGACCATTCGTCATAAATTAGCTTCAACAATGGAAACAGATTGCTTCACCCTTCAAACGATCAACTATAATTGTTATTGATCTCCAAACATTCAATCAAAAAGTAAAAAAAAAAAAGTTGCTCCCCAAACAGCGCAGAAACCCTGCGTAACAAGTTTCCAATGCCAAAAAACATATAATAACAAACGAAACTAACCATAATCCAGAGCACAGTAAACAGCACTATATACTACTTCCAAATCAGTTAACAAGTTTTGTAGCTCTTATGAATTAGAATCAACAATAAAAACACAGGTTCTCTTCTAAATTTTGCATCTTCTACATACGATAATTTTTTAGGGGTATTGTTTCACAACCAAAAGCCCCAATTTTCAAACTCTGACCAATTTTATCCCAATCTTCTACCTCTTATTACGCTATTACAACCCCACAATGTACATATTCCGATAACCAAAACTCCGGAAAATTAAACTCCAAATCCAAAAGATAGCTACACACTAGAAAATTTCTGCGATTTGTTATTCTCATTTTAATCCCCAAAATACCCATTCAAACATGATAAAATTACCCCTTTTCCAAACCCTAATATCTCCAAATGACTCCTAAAAACACAAAATGAAATCTAAACCCTAATCCCACCTAAATTGACCATATGCCAACAGAAATTAAGGAAAAATCACGAAATAAAATTCATTCAACCGCAAGTCAAGAATTCAATCGAATCCAGTCCTCTAGCCAAAGAATAAAAAATAAAAATCGTTCGGTAAAATGGGAAAAATAGAAATGGACAAAAAATCGAAATTGTTCTAAACATGGCATTAGGGCAACCAAAAAAAAGAAAGCATTTTGAACCGAAAGCCGTAAACAAGAAATCGCGAAGGAAATATGAAGTAGGATTGACCTGATTTGGACAATAGAGAAGATTCGGAGGTAGCGAGAAGCTGCTTCGCGACGGATCTGAGACCGTTGTTGAACGCCATGGCCGGTCACTTGTTTTCTTTGATTTGGTTTAAAGCTGGCAGCGATAGCGAGTAAGCGACGGCTGAAGCTCCGTTCTGTTTCTAATTTATGGGAGGTGAAGGAAGAGAAGAGATCAAGAGAAGGGGGGTGTTTTCTGGTGTCGTTTGGTTCATTACCATTTGTGAGTTTTTATTTATCTTTTACATTACTGGACGACATGTCGTTTTTGTTGATAATAAACGACATGTCGTGCAATCTCACTAAACGACAATTGCGTTGTGACAAAAAACGACCTAGCATTTTATTAACATGAACGACAGCTCGTCCCTCATATCCGTTTTTATTTTTAAAAACAAAATAAAAGATAATTAACATTGTTACTACTTTTAATTATGAGTATTATGTTAATAATATTTTTTTTAACTGGGATGAGTGATTCAAACTGCTCACTATATAGTGCAGTCAGATATGGAATCAGGAATTTTGGTTAGGTTTACACCTACAACTACCAAGTATTGTATTACTTTACTCTTTGATTTTCTTTAACAAATTGTTTTTAAAAAATTTTATTTCTTTTAACAATTTTAATCCCTAACACTAAAATTTGCAAATGTTTTTCAAAATTTAATATGGGACAATCACATTCTCCTTACATAATAATTGACATTGAATACAACATATTAGCTTCCATATAATTTTAACAATAAATTTTTTTCAACTTAAGTTTTACTATTACAGTATTTTCATTCATAAAAGTTTAAATTCAATTTTTTTACACTAGTATTTTTCTCTCAGGTATAAAACAAATATATACTTAGAGTAACTTCAAGTCCCATGTATAACTAAGACCATAAATTAAAATGTTATACATTTAATATTAAATATTTATTTTAATAATAAACTACCCTTATGTGGCAAAAAAAATATAATTGGCACATATAATCCTTAACATATTTAAATGGTGATAGTTTTGATTTTTTTTTTATTTTATTATTTTAGCAAAACGGTCCTTAAACTCTTTAAAGAGGTGCAATTAAGACCCTTGTTGCTCAAATGCCCACATATAATCCTTAACATATTTAAATGGTGATAGTTTTGATTTTTTTTTATTTTATTATTTTAGCAAAACGGTCCTTAAACTCTTTAAAGAGGTGCAATTAAGACCCTTGTTGCTCAAATGCATTCCTTTCATTTGCGGTCAGATTCAATTCTTTCCCAAAAACCTTCCAAATCACCCGCCAGCCATCAAGTCCGAAGTTATGCCAAATCTCTCCGTCGAGCCTCCGCCAAGCCATTGCAAGATCATCGCAGCCTCGCCCCGGCCGTCGCATCACGTTCCGCCAATCGTCGAGTCTGTCTAGCCGTCGCGAGATCAGCGTAACCTCGCCCATAACCGTCGTATCTTTCAACTTGATTGTTAATCCCTTTGTGTTCTTTAGGAAAGTTTAGGTTCTTTGATGAGCAATTTGGTGTTTCACGAGAAAAAAGTGGAACTTGTTGGGTCTTATAGGCCATTAAGCATTGATTTTTGTGGGTTGAAGAGATTTTGGTGATGTTTTGGTAGTTCCTCTTTGTGGTTGAATCTCAGTGTCTGGGTTTCTCTCTTTGCTCGTCTAATTTGATGACTTCTTTTTCTTTTTTTTTTTTAAATTCCAATGCCCAGATAGCGAAAAACTTCCTTTAGCTGTGGGAAACTATCAAACGTCCTCAGAGAAATAACTAGAATTGGAAAAACCATCACACTCAATTAAATTACAGCATCAATTTCCCCAATAAAGAATACTTGAAATGTCCCAAATTTCACTGCCCAGAAGAAGAAATCAGATCAAAACAGTGCTTACAACGTCTTTACCAGGCAGAACCCAGAAATCTTTCGCACAAATGCCCCAAAACGAAAGTCAAATCTCATGACAAATAACTCGTAAAAAAAGGAGCAAAAAATCAATCAATTTTCGCCATCTGATCGAATCAATGTGGTATACCCTCAAAAATTGGAGGAAATTGACGAATCAAGGGAGTAAAAAAAAGAAAATTCATCACCTTCCGCGACGGAAAAACAACGGGAAATTGGGAAAACCCACCAACGCAGATGAGAAAAAGATGAACTCTCACGAACCCCAGATGAGTCAACGTCTAATTTCATGATTTGCAAACATATGAGCCCAATTTAGATATGCAACAGGGGCCGGGGTCCGTGGCCGGCCCAGGGCCATCCGACATAGTGACAAGTTGGGTTGATACGACCCGTCACTGTTCAATATACGACTCAGTCTATAAATATTAGTGGGTTGGCTCAACCAACATATATCGGCCTATGGGCCGGTCCGGCACGGCTCATGAAAAATCATAGGTCAGGCCGAGCTTGGGTCAGTCCGTCTAGGCTCATGATGGGCCGGCCTAGCCCAGTCAGTCTAGGCCTATAATAGGCCGGTCCAGTCCAGTTCATCTAGACCCATAATATCTTCATATTTTTCTTATTTTTAGTAATTTTGTAAACATCTTATGTATAATTATCCTGATTGTACTTTTTTTCATTATTAAGGTTTTGTCGTACTAGGTTTTTTTTAGAAAGGTTTTTATTTAATGAGGTAATCGTAAATAAAATATCCATTTTCATATTTCCATTGACTATTCAAACTTATATATTTGTTAACTTGTTTAAAAATTTAAAAATAAAAAGATTAAAAATTGTATGCTTAGATGGGTTGGCCTATCTAAACCCATGATGGGCCAAGATGGACCTCGAGTGGGTAACCCATTCAAGGCTCATGACACGACCCATCTTGGCCCGTGGCACGACCCTGTCAGTCCCGCGTAAAATTGGCTCATGGTGTGGGCTGGGCCGATGTCATTCTTATACGGGCCGGCCCAGCCCGCGTGGGCCTAAGGATAACGAGTCGAGATTGGCCGGGCCAGCCCATTCTTGCATCTCTAGCCCAATTCAACCCAAATATACAATTTTACCATTATACACCTACTCAAAATGTCTGGTGAGGGGTCACGTGTGAATTTCCGCGAGAAAATTGATAGAAATGAACGAAAAGGTCTTAATTGTGCCTATTTAAAAAATTTAGAGGTCATTTTACGAAAAATTAAAAAAAATGGATTAAATTGTCACCATCAAAATAGGTTTAAGATCCCTATTACACCCTATTAAAAAAAAAAAAAAAAAAAAAAAAAAAACCCGTAAAAAGTTAAAATAAACGATAGGATTAATTTTAAAAACTCTCATCAAACTATAACCATTGTAACACTTTGTCCCTAAAATTTTAAAAAGTAACATTCATTCCTTTCGAACTTTGTTCCGTTAATAAGTTTTTTCTTTATGTTATAATGAGTGACGAAATTCGTCATATGTCAGGTATATGACTCATCTGCGAAGGGTATTATCGTAAATTAACTTGCAACAACCCTTTCAAGCGTTAAAGAAAGAAAACTCAAATCTTGAACAACATAAAAATCAAGAAAAAAAGGAAGAACAATGAATCTAATACAAAATCATCAGAGATGAAAGGCTCCAGAAATATTGTAAGAGTTTTATTCGAAATGGTCGTCGGAAGGAGGGGGCAATTGCGATGAAGACGATGACGAAGCTATGATCGTCATTAAATTCTCTGCATAACCAGAAGAAGACGAAAATGAAGAAGAAGCAAAAGCCGTCATTGAAGAGTGAAAGTGAAGGAGTAATATACAATGTTAAAGAGAGAGAGAGAGTTTATGGAAGAGAGAAGAAGTAGAATGGAGGGTAAAGAAGAAAAGAACCCTATAAAAAGTGGTAGAGGGGGAAAGAGAAAGTGAAGATGATGGCTAAAGAAAATATAGTGAATTTTTTTAATAAAAATAAAAAATTAATTAATTATGAGGATATAAATATAATTATATTTTTAATTTTTATTAAATAAATGAGACGTGATAATTTTGTCACTTAATAGAAAAGAAAACTTATTAACGGAAGGAAACGAATGGTATCGCAAAGTGATATCAGGTCCTAGTTGAGAGAGAATTTTTGAAATTAATCTTAAACGATATGTCGTTTTCTAAAGAAAGGTTTTGCTAAAGAACGCCGCAAGGGTTTTACAGGCCGAGGAAGTTGGGCATTTCAATTTCTGATCCTGTGCTTCACCACCACCAACACCACCATGCTCTCCCGTCTTCTGCCCAAACCCTCCCATTTCCGTGCCCTAACCCTAATTTCCTCAAAGCTCCACTCTTATCCCCAACCTCAATCCCAATTCGTTTCCAAAACTCCAACTTTCACTTCCTCTTTCGCCCCGAGATTCTTCTCCTCCGATCGCGGAAGCAACGACGGCGAAAATGGCAGAAATCAATCCGACGGCGGCGTCTGGAACCTTTCTCAGGATACCGACGGCAACTTCGAACCTTTCTTCGGCGCCGAAAACTCTGGAAATGCCGCTACGATGACGAGGCTCGACGGCGGCGATGAGTGGCCGACGGCGGAGGGATACAAGCCCTGGAATTTAGCGGAGGAGGAGAGAAGCGACCTGTTTGATATTGGGGAAGTTGCGAGAGATGATGGTGAGAGTGAGGCTAGTAGTTTGGAAAAGCAAAGAGAGAATGAGATTGCCAAAGCCGAGGAGGCGAAGAGGCTTGAGAAAGAGGAACAAGTGCTCACTGCCATACTCAAAGGTTAATTCCCAGATTTAATTTCCATTTTTTTTTTCAAGTATATTGGATATTGGACGATGACGATTAAACCTTTACATGCTATGAAAGAACAAAAGTTATTATCTTTTGTCTTGTGTCTGTGAATTTTGTTTTCCAACAATCGTCTTGTGAGTTGGCGGACGTTAGCTGAAAGCATTGGAAATGAGACATGAGAAGACTTTTTATTGATTTTATTTTTCTTCAAGTATTATTTTCTGAAATTAAAGGTTCATATATGTAATTGAATCAATTATGTTATTGATGGGTATTAGTTAAAGTCTCTTATATTCAATGTGAGAACTTTCTAGTGATCAATGATTAAGTAGACTGTCGTACTGATTTGACGTGCTAATATTAGGTCCGAATCGAGCATTTGGCGATCTTATTGCTTCATCCGGGATCACGGATGAAATGATTGATAGCCTGATTGCGCTGAAGGACTTGGAAGGAGTGGCCGGGTTGCCCCCTTTAGCTGAAATAGAGGAATTACGGTACGAGAAAAGTTTGAGGAAATCTCAACGAGCGGAGATAGAGCGCCAGAAGGAGGAGGAATTTGCCAAAGCTAGGGTGAGAAAAGTGGATGATAAGGGAAGAGCTTATGCGACAGGAAGAAGGAAATGCAGTGTAGCCCGCGTCTGGATTCAACCTGGTGATGGAAAATTCATAATTAACGATAAAGATTTTGATGTATATTTTCCGATACTCGATCACCGTGCTGCTCTGCTTCGGCCTTTCTCTGATACAAAAACATTGGGGCTTTGGGACGTCAATTGTACTGTTAAAGGAGGTGGTACCACAGGTAAGTCTATCTGCTTGTAGTTCAGCTCTTAACTCTACCATGGTTCACTTGCTTAATTACCTTCTCCCATTAGCAAATATGATTTTACCTATGAGAAGAGAGACCTAAGCTCTGCAATTAGGGAGCAAAAGATTGGCATCATTTCTTGGTCAGGCTATTTTTTGACTGGTTTGGGTCCTTTGGGGGCCTCTCATTATGCCATTATAATCGAGAGAAAATTGCAGAATTTATCCTTGCGAGTGCATGAGTATGGATTTTTACCCCTCATTCTTAATTAATGTCCTTTTGCTAGTATAATTATTTGACTAAAAAGATTATTAATCAAGAGTAGGGTAAAAATCATGACCCATGCACTTAAGGGGCATTTGTCTCCTTTCCCCCATTATGGAGCGTACCACGCTATTTTGCTCATGTAGTACACCCGTCCAATGAAGAGATAACATTTGGACATTTTATTTATATCGGTTTTTATATTTGTGTTTTTTTTCTTAACGTACATTGCATTAATTATTGAGTCAAAATGACCCTAATTATTCTGTTAAACTCTCTTATTCTAATTAATTAATTTTTAATAATTAATTTTTATTTTTAAAATAGTATTATACGTTTTGATTTTTAATACGACTTTTGCTATTCCATCATGTAGAGGATATTATACGTCTTCTATGTATCGGCTGCAAGTTTTACCATAAAAGTTAAAAACTACGCTTGCTAAATTATTATATGTGATTTACATTTTCATTTTTTCCTGTTTGCACATTATGTGTTATGAGAAATTAGAGGATGTACAAACAAAAGAAATAGGAATAAATTTTTCATTGGTTGCATTAAAGTTCAGCATGGATACTTTCAGACTCCAATCTTTACATACTTCAAAGGTGGATAGTATACGAACTTCAAACCCCGAGGGGTTGGATGGAGTCGTTGTGGGCTCCTCCTTGGGCTCTCACTAAGCTGCGGCCCCCCAACCTCAAAGGGTGCTTACCGATTAAAAAAAAAAAAAAAGTATACAAACTTCAAGCGTTGTTTTTAAATTTTCTTGTAAACTTTAAAGATATTAACCCTTGCAGTGCTGATACATATACGATATAGCAAGAGTCGTAGTAAAAAGCAAAATGAATATATTTTTTTTAAAAGGCAAAACGAATAATACTATTTTAGAAACAAAAAAATATATTTATTTAAAATTAATTAATTAGTATAAGAGAATTAAGTAGCTTAATTTTGGTGGTTTTAACTCAACAATTAATGCAATGCACATTAAGAAAGAAAAACACAACTATAAAAAGTTGATATAAACAAAATGTCAAAAGTTATCTCTTCATTAGATGGATGTACCACATAAGCAAAACCACATAAGCAAAATAACGTGGTACACCCGATCCAGTGAATAATTACTTAGTCAGGAAAGCCAAGTTGGGAAGAACTTGCTTACATGTTAGTTTGGCTTGTAGGCTTCAGATTAGATCCAATTGTTAATGTAACGGGCGCCCTTGTGTGTTTGTGTTTTGTTCCCGTTTGTGAATCCAGTGCTGATTAAATTGTATGAGTTTTAAGTTGTCCTGAAAGGCTCTTGCCCCTCCTTTTTTTGAAGATGAAAAAAATCATCACGTTTAATTCCAGGTCAAGTTGGAGCAATTCTTTTAGGGATCAGCAGGGCTTTGCAAAACTGGGAACCAGACCTCCGTCCTCCACTAAGAGCAGGTATATTCGTGGCCCCTGTCTGATATGTTATCAGCCTGCGTTGCGTGTTACCTAGAAAAAAAGGGGTATTGAAGTGGACGTTTGATTCGTGGATTTAGAATTATGATTCAGAACCACTCGTTTTACGTGTGTTTTTTGTGAGAGAAAAACACTGTAGAGAATCATGAATTATGATTCAGAATCAGGAATGAATATAGAAAACAAACATCCTGAGATTTAGTTTGATTTCGATTCTTTATGGTTAGATTGAATTGAGATTTAATAAGAGGACATTAGGAATTCAATGAGGCTTGAAACAAATAGAAATTGAAGACGCCTTGTTTTACGGTTGAAAAGTTGATTGTTCTGCACTCCGTAGGGACTAGGGAAATATGTGTATTCTATTTTTGAATGTGTTTTTGCTTGAGCATTCTCTAAACCAATTCATTCTCTTAACAGCTGGTTTCTTGACGAGGGACCCACGTATGGTTGAAAGGAAAAAACCAGGCAAAGCGAAAGCAAGAAAGAGCTTCCAATGGGTCAAGCGTTGATCAGTTGCTACGACTTTTGTATTTCTGTCCGAGCAGTTTTGTATGGAACTTCAGTTTTGCCTCAATGGCAATGCATCTCTTAATGCACTCATCAAATTGGGCGGAAGTGATTATTTCTTATTTATGCTCAAAAGTTCTATAATTGAATACAACAGTTCACATAAGCATCAATGTATCATTATCATTCTTAAATTGTTTAATCATGCCGATTCCTTTTCTTTTGGCGCCTTGATTTGGTGACATTTAAAAAAAAAAAAGGCTTAATTAGTAATAACCAATTAATGGCTTGATTTAAAAAAAAAAAATTGTGAGTGTGTTATTCGTATCAAAGAGAAAGGAAAAGTGATGATTTTCTTTCTCATCCAATAATGTATTTATTTATAAAATCATAATAAGTATTAGTGGGCTCTATATAATATAGGAAATGAGAAAAGGAAATGTTAATTCTTGCCCTCTTGATATTGATTCTATGTTAAAGAGAATAAATTCATATTTATTTATCTACCCTTAATAACTATATAATTTATTTAATTGTGTAAAAAGATCTTTTAGTGATTTATTGATAATTATTACTATTCCAAATTTTAGTAAACACTAGAAAGAATGCGATTGTTTGCTATTACATATCTAATAATCAATTAAATACTTGAAAGAGAAACAATTATCTTAATTTCTCTTATTCTATTGCCTTTTCAATTATATTTTTTTATGGTTTGGTTGTTCACCTTTGCAATTAATCAAGTCAGCAATTGACTTTGGTCTACTTGTGGAATAAAGAGACGGAATTGAAGCATTACTGAAGGAGTTGTAAACATCTATAACTTTCCCTTTGCTAATAAAAAAAAAAGAAAAGAAAATAGAGAGAGAGAGAGAGAGAGAGAGAGAGAGAGCTCTCTGCCGTGATCAAAACCCAGTATGCGACGTGTAGGTGTTAATGTTGGTTTCTTCAACATTTTGAATTATCGCGGTCTTGCTAATGTTAGTTCCTTCGATATTGTTGCTTAATGAAATCTAAGGCGGCTTTAGTAATAAGCGTGCCACGATTATGACCTCATTTAATTCAAGGATCACACCTATATCTGCCTTATAAATTTTATTGCTTTTGTAGAAGCTTCGTTCTAGTTGACTTCTCACAAACTGTAATCCCATCCAAATATTTCTTTCTATATGATACATCTCCTTATGAAAGATCGTAAAAGCATGTAATCTGATGCATTTATAAGTGACTGAGACAATCTAATATAAGTTGCTCTTAATTCCTAGAGATTCATCGGACAAAACCTTTACACCCACAGTTTTATGGTGGTCTTAATGTATATTGCAACTAAAAAAAGTAGGAACCTGGTTTTCTCTTGCTATTGAGTCCACATATTAATACCAAGTGCGCAAAATAGAAAAATGGAAACTAATCCGGATTTGACATAGATATCTAAGTCATTCTCACTAGAAAGAAGTTCAGGCCAGTTTTATAGATACTGTGATCAAAACGGATCTTTATGACCATAAAATAAAAATGAAAGACAACTGAAAAAGAAAAAAAATCAACCTTAGTTAAACACCACTTGTATATGTACAGGAAATGGAAGAGAGGAGGCCATCCAATTCCATATAACAATCCCTTACAAATCATAACTCTTTTTGCTGTTGGTTCTGATCTGGTTTACACCAATGGTGAGAAATCTATATACGGCCCTTTCACTATTTCTACTGACCTTGTATTCTTTTGATTTTCATTCCTATGAACATTGTATGTATATTGTATGTATATACTATAACACTATTATTGTCAAATTCTTCTGCATGCAGGACGTGAGAAGCTTCTTTCTTGGGTTTATTGTCATTGCTTACTCATGTTGTTTAGGCATTGGATATAGCCAAGACATTTACAACGTGCAAGATTTTGGTGCCACAGGGAATGGCCAAAACGATGACTCCCAAGTAGTTTTTCAGCACGACCGTTTTTTTTTTTTTTTTTGAAATAATTACATAAAATGTTTACTTTAACATACTTATGTCCAAAAATGTAATAATTTTATTTATTTATTTGTTTATGTGCATGGGAATTATCGAGTAAAATATGTGACACAAATTACCGATTACTAATACTTGTTAAATTCTGCACGTACGTATATGTTAAAAAAAGGCATTCTTAAAGGCTTGGAACTCTGCGTGTGGAACGAACAAAGGCACACCAATTATTCGAGTCCCAAAGGGGCAGACATATTTGCTCAACCCTCTTACATTCAACGGCCCTTGTAAGTCCGACAGCATTCGAATTCAGGTAAATATTTATGAAGATATCTAGAGAGGTGTTTTTCCCTATCATGATGCGCGATTTTTTTTTTTTTTTTCATTTGTCATTTCCGCACTATTTTTCCTGTCATAAAGTTGATTGTCGTTTTGGTTATAATATTGTCGTCTTTTTTAGTAAGCTGATTTGGCAATTAGGTCGTTAGCACTAATAGAATTAGTAGAGGGAAAATTGAAAGTCTGATTAGCCAATGTGTTCGTACGGATTAATTTGGTGTCTCAAATGGTGTCTTCACCATTCATATTTTATCAATGTCATTAAATAGACTCAAACATTAAAGCATTAAAAGATTAGTCAAAAAGCGTTTTAAATTTTTTTCAAATTATTTAAATGATGTGGCATTCTATGGTTTATTAGACACCTTTGAGACACAAAAATTGAACAGAAAATCTAAGATAATGTGTAAATAGGCGGTGAGAGATAGAAATCATGGCATTCACTTCTAAACTAAGCACCGCACCTCCAGTTTCTTAGAGCTGACTTGTAATTGTAAGATTTTCTTTGATATTTGTCTGTAAATCATAAGAAAGAGATCAATGAGGAAGGGCCTCATGACAGATGAAAAGGAAGAAAGAAATACTGCTGGTGCTTTTTCATGTAGGTGGTAACACCGAACAACATAAATCCTTGTTTGTTCATTTCTTGCAACAGAGATTTGAGTTTCATATCCTTGGTGACAAATTCTTTGTTACCATAGTTCTTTTTTTTTTTTTTTTTTTTTTTTTTGGGGAAATTGAGGATTTTGTATAACATCTCATAGGCAAGGGTTAAAGGATTTTGGGATAACTGCATCTCTTATTTTATTATTTGTTTATTTTTTTTGCTGCTTGTGATTATTCTATCTTGATTAATTAATTTAGTACTCCTTTTATTATTATTATTTTTTTGGGTGGCTAGATCGACGGGAACATTGTGGCACCACAAACTCTTGCTGGATGGAAAGCAGGGTGCCAATATGGAAGATGGCTGCATTTCGTACAAGTGAACAATCTAGTCATTAGTGGAACAGGAACATTTGACGGTCGCGGCTCAATGTGGTGGAGAAAGGTAAAAAATGTGCAACTAACACATAATTTTTGCCATTAATGATTTAATTAGATTAGTACTTTTCCTTCAAGAAAAAATTACTAAGATCTTTTTATTTTCCCCGTGCAGGCAACTTATCCAGGCTGCAAAGCACCTACGGTAAGTAGTGGAAGTTTCTATAATTGTCATTATATTTAATATGATAAGAACTCCTCTACTACATGGCAATAATTTTCGTTCACAAAACTAACGATATATATCGGAATGCCTTTGAAGTTTTATCACAATAGAGAATGACATAATTAAATTATAGTGTTTATACGATCTCTAATTTGTTATCGCATTGACGGTCTCTATGATAAAAACACATCATGTCAATTAAATTTACTAAACACTAAAGATGTTTAAGCAATAAAATGAGGTGTAAAAATATGATCGGTGCATACGATAGCCGAATTGAACTCGACCTTATACGTTGATATTAACGTGAATATTGAAAAATAATGTATGTGGCAGGGTCTACGATTCTACCGTTGTGACAATCTTCAACTGAAGGGATTCACTTCAGTAAACAGCCCAAACAAACACATTGTCTTTCAGAGCTGCCGTAATGTGTTTGTTGACCACCTTCATATACGCGCACCTAGCACCAGTCCAAACACTGATGGCATTGTCATCTCTGGTTCTTCCCAAATTGGCATATCTGAATCTTTTATCGGAACTGGTATTCTTTTTTCTTTTTCTTTTTTTTTTTTTCCATTCAATAGTTACTTGAAAATACAACATTCATTGTTAACATTAGCAGTTATATTAATTAACAAACATTTACTCTACAGGTGACGACTGTATTTCTATTAAGAGTGGCTCGTCCTACATCAACATAACTCATGTAACATGTGGTCCAGGTCATGGAATTAGGTATAACATTTATATGTGTACATGTATAAGTTAATTACATTTTTAAACAAATTTTTTTAAAAAAATTAAGATAATTTTGAACACATGCAACTTATTGTCATTAGTACCCGTTTATTCTTAATCAATTGTCTGCATAGAGACTGAAATTATGCCTCTTATCGATCTTGCCGAACACAATTTAGGCGTATGTAACTTTAAACTATGTGAATACTAATTAATGAAAAGCATAAATCATGTTCATTTCACACCTATGGTTCCAATAAATTATAAATGACAGTGCGATACATTTTTCCCAAAAAAAAAAAAAAAAAAGCTTGACCAATATGGTCTCACAAGTAGTATCTCTGTATATTGAGTTCAATTATTATTATTATTATTTTTTTGCTGGAAAAAATATCTGAGTTCAATTATTATCTAATGGCTTCGAATTCTCTGCACTCGTCACTGCATGAGCTGTATAGCATTGGAAGTTTAGGAATTGGTGGAGGCAATCACACAGTGGAAGAAGTGCACGTTCGGAATTGCAGCTTCAGAGGAACTACAAATGGTGCCAGAATCAAGACATGGAAGGTAATAAGAATTGGTTATAACCACAACATGATCTCTCCACTAAAAAATAAAAAAAAAACACAATTTTCTGATTTTTTTTTTTTTTTTTT